>NC_047108.1:23276067-23512466 GCF_902500255.1 Thalassophryne amazonica
TCATCATCATCACCATTATCATCATCATCATCACCATCGCATCATCATCAACATCACCACCATCATCACCATTATCATCGCCATTATCATCATCATCATCAATCTATTTAAGCATAAAAATTCAAAAAGAAAAAGTAATATAGCACCTTCAACTGCACCACAGACTAAAACAGTTAAATGTGGTCTATTAAACATTAGGTCTCTCTCTTCTAAGTCCCTGTTGGTAAATGATATAATAATTGATCAACATATTGATTTATTCTGCCTTACAGAAACCTGGTTACAGCAGGATGAATATGTTAGTTTAAATGAGTCAACACCCCCGAGTCACACTAACTGTCAGAATGCTCGTAGCACGGGCCGGGGCGGAGGATTAACAGCAATCTTCCATTCCAGCTTATTAATTAATCAAAAACCCAGACAGAGCTTTAATTCATTTGAAAGCTTGACTCTTAGTCTTGTCCATCCAAATTGGAAGTCCCAAAAACCAGTTTTATTTGTTATTATCTATCGTCCACCTGGTCGTTACTGTGAGTTTCTCTGTGAATTTTCAAACCATTTGTCTGACTTAGTGCTTAGCTCAGATAAGATAATTATAGTGAGCGATTTTAACATCCACACAGATGCTGAGAATGACAGCCTCAATACTGCATTTAATCTATTATTAGACTCTATTGGCTTTGCTCAAAAAGTAAATGAGTCCACCCACCACTTTAATCATATCTTAGATCTTGTTCTGACTTATGGTATGGAAATAGAAGACTTAACAGTATTCCCTGAAAACTCCCTTCTGTCTGATCATTTCTTAATAACATTTACATTTACTCTGATGGACTACCCAGCAGTGGGGAATAAGTTTCATTACACTAGAAGTCTTTCAGAAAGCGCTGTAACTAGGTTTAAGGATATGATTCCTTCTTTATGTTCTCTAATGCCATATACCAACACAGTGCAGAGTAGCTACCTAAACTCTGTAAGTGAGATAGAGTATCTCGTCAATAGTTTTACATCCTCATTGAAGACAACTTTGGATGCTGTAGCTCCTCTAAAAAAGAGAGCTTTAAATCAGAAGTGCCTGACTCCGTGGTATAACTCACAAACTCGTAGCTTAAAGCAGATAACCCATAAGCTGGAGAGGAAATGGCGTCTCACTAATTTAGAAGATCTTCACTTAGCCTGGAAAAAGAGTCTGTTGCTCTATAAAAAAGCCCTCCGTAAAGCTAGGACATCTTTCTACTCATCACTAATTGAAGAAAATAAGAACAACCCCATGTTTCTTTTCAGCACTGTAGCCAGGCTGACAAAGAGTCAGAGCTCTATTGAGCTGAGTATTCCATTAACTTTAACTAGTAATGACTTCATGACTTTCTTTGCTAACAAAATTTTAACTATTAGAGAAAAAATTACTCATAACCATCCCAAAGACGTATCGTTATCTTTGGCTGCTTTCAGTGATGCCGGTATTTGGTTAGACTCTTTCTCTCCGATTGTTCTGTCTGAGTTATTTTCATTAGTTACTTCATCCAAACCATCAACATGCTTATTAGACCCCATTCCTGCCAGGCTGCTCAAGGAAGTCCTACCATTATTTAATGCTTCAATCTTAAATATGATCAATCTATCTTTGTTAGTTGGTTATGTACCACAGGCCTTTAAGGTGGCAGTAATTAAACCATTACTTAAAAAGCCATCACTTGACCCAGCTATCTTAGCTAATTATAGGCCAATCTCCAACCTTCCTTTTCTCTCAAAGATTCTTGAGAGGGTAGTTGTAAAACAGCTAACTGATCACCTGCAGAGGAATGGTCTATTTGAAGAGTTTCAGTCAGGTTTTAGAATTCATCATAGTACAGAAACAGCATTAGTGAAGGTTACAAATGATCTTCTTATGGCTTCGGACAGTGGACTTATCTCTGTGCTTGTTCTGTTGGACCTCAGTGCTGCTTTTGATACTGTTGACCATAAAATTTTATTACAGAGATTAGAGCATGTCATAGGTATTAAAGGCATTGCGCTGCGGTGGTTTGAATCATATTTGTCTAATAGATTACAGTTTGTTCATGTAAATGGGGAATCTTCTTCACAGACTAAAGTTAATTATGGAGTTCCACAAGGTTCTGTGCTAGGACCAATTTTATTCACTTTATACATGCTTCCCTTGGGCAGTATTATTAGACGGTATTGCTTAAATTTTCATTGTTACGCAGATGATACCCAGCTTTATCTATCCATGAAGCCAGAGGATACACACCAATTAGCTAAACTGCAGGATTGTCTTACAGACATAAAGACATGGATGACCTCTAATTTCCTGCTTTTAAACTCAGATAAAACTGAAGTTATTGTACTTGGCCCCACAAATCTTAGAAACATGGTGTCTAACCAGATCCTTACTCTGGATGGCATTACCCTAGTAATACTGTGAGAAATCTTGGAGTCATTTTTGATCAGGATATGTCATTCAAAGCGCATATTAAACAAATATGTAGGACTGCTTTTTTGCATTTACGCAATATCTCTAAAATCAGAAAGGTCTTGTCTCAGAGTGATGCTGAAAAACTAATTCATGCATTTATTTCCTCTAGGCTGGACTATTGTAATTCATTATTATCAGGTTGTCCTAAAAGTTCCCTAAAAAGCCTTCAGTTAATTCAAAATGCTGCAGCTACAGTACTGACGGGGACTAGAAGGAGAGAGCATATCTCACCCATATTGGCCTCTCTTCATTGGCTTCCTGTTAATTCTAGAATAGAATTTAAAATTCTTCTTCTTACTTATAAGGTTTTGAATAATCAGGTCCCATCTTATCTTAGGGACCTCGTAGTACCATATCACCCCAATAGAGCGCTTCGCTCTCAGACTGCAGGCTTACTTGTAGTTCCTAGGGTTTGTAAGAGTAGAATGGGAGGCAGAGCCTTCAGCTTTCAGGCTCCTCTCCTGTGGAACCAGCTCCCAATTCAGATCAGGGAGACAGACACCCTCTCTACTTTTAAGATTAGGCTTAAAACTTTCCTTTTTGCTAAAGCTTATAGTTAGGGCTGGATCAGGTGACCCTGAACCATCCCTTAGTTATGCTGCTATAGACGTAGACTGCTGGGGGGTTCCCATGATGCACTGTTTCTTTCTCTTTTTGCTCTGTATGCACCACTCTGCATTTAATCATTAGTGATCGATCTCTGCTCCCCTCCACAGCATGTCTTTTTCCTGGTTCTCTCCCTCAGCCCCAACCAGTCCCAGCAGAAGACTGCCCCTCCCTGAGCCTGGTTCTGCTGGAGGTTTCTTCCTGTTAAAAGGGAGTTTTTCCTTCCCACTGTAGCCAAGTGCTTGCTCACAGGGGGTCGTTTTGACCGTTGGGGTTTTACATCATTATTGTATGGCCTTGCCTTACAATATAAAGCGCCTTGGGGCAACTGTTTGTTGTGATTTGGCGCTATATAAAAAAATTGATTGACTGATCACCATCATCATCACCACCATCACCATCATCATTGCCATTATCATCATCATCACGATCATCATCATCACCATCACCACCATCATCATCACCATCACCACCATCATCACCATTATCATCATCATCATCATCATCATCACCATTACCATCATCGCCATTATCATCATAATCACCATTATCGCCATCACCATCGCCATCACCACCATCATCACCATCATCACCACCATCACCATTATCACCATCACAATCATCATCACCATCATCATCACCATTATCATCATCATCGCCATCATCATCATTATCACCATCATCATCATCATCACCATCATCATCATCACCATCATCACCTTCAGCATGGCCACACTTACCTTATTGGAGACGGACAGAGACGGGAGCCAGTCGTGGTGCTTGTGTTTGTCAGCCAGCAGGGGCTGCAGCGGGTAGTCCTCCTGTTTGGGCTTTTTGAACGGGACGGGATCAGGAGCCTAAAAGAAAAGAAACATCTGTTTAACATGAGAGATGAAATCAGACAGGCTGGTTTCATGTCAGATACAATTATTCTGTTTGTCTACATGTAAAATCTTCACTAGAGACATTACATCAAGTTAACACAACACTGCAAATCCAATTTCCAGAATTACAAAATGTCTTGACGCGTTCCTACAGTGAAGACATGAATTATGCAGTCATGTTCACATGTTGCATTATGAGGTCACCAAAGGTCACAGTCAGGCTTCAGTGACAGCATGACGTGCACGAAATTCAACAAGAGCCTGAATCTACAGACTCTGGGACAAAACTGAAACCTGACAACACACATGCACACACACACACAGGCGCGTGTACACACACACACACACACACACACACACACACACACACACACACACACACACACACACACACACACACACACACACACACACACACACACACACACACACACACACACACACACACACAATTTATCTCCTCTGTCTCTTTGTCAAACATGTTTAAACCTGTAAACTGACTCAGGTTGTTGCTCGAAACGGTCACCGTGGATTTAGACGTTTCCTAACTCCACATGAACGCAGCGTGAACTACAGGATGCCCCAAAGGCAGCCGCAGCATGAGTCAGGCAAACCCAACATGTGCCAGCCACACCAATAAATACACACGTGTTTGTCTGAACACAGCTTTGCCAGCAGATGTGTCTGATAACTGGAAGCATTTGTGTTCAAATTTAGTTGTGGTGTTGACTTTAGTGTGTGTCAGTGTGTGTTCATGTTTGCTGTGTGTTTCTGCTTTGAGGTTTACCACTGCAAGTTGCACCTAGAGTCTAAACTACTGTGTGTGTGTGTGTGTGTGTGTGTGTGTGTGTGTGTGTGTGTGTGTGTGTGTGTGTGTGTGTGAGAGAGAGAGAGAGAGAGACAGAGAGAGAGCTAGTGATAGCCACTGAGGTCATAGTCTCACAGCACAGTGTGAGAAAGAGAAACAAAACCCTGTTTGTCTGGCTGTATGTGTAACGCGTGCACACACACACACACACACACACACACCACTGCACTATAGATTGGTAGAAGTTTAAAAAATCCCATAATCTCAAAAAGTTTAATTATTGTTTTACTTTTAGACTTTGAATTTTATTTAGATTAAACGAGTGGAAGAAAATGAGCGTGCACAGCCGCACAAAATCCCCCCCCACATCCACAAATGGCATGCAAGTGTGCATGTGCCCCACCACCCCCAAAAATTGCATGTGAGTGTGCAGTGCCCCCCCACACACAAATGGCATACAAGTGTGTGCCATGCCCCCCCCAACACAGATGGCGTGTGAGTGTGTCAAACCCCCCCCCCCCACCCCACGCCACATCACGAGCCTATAGTTGAGGTGCGACTGAGGTTGCAAATGGTGGCTGCAGTGCAGTGTGATCGTGGTCAGCAAAGCGCACACAGCTGGATAGCTGTCATGTCCATAATGGCACAGCTGACAGCTGTGGAACACCATGACATATCACAAACCCACACCACCACAACAGAGATGCAAATAAGAACCTAGCCCACCTGCGTGTCACAGCACCAGCTGATCAGACAGGCACGTCACGTGACACGTAATCGCAACGTCCCCACGGTCCGTCCGTCATGTCACAGCCTGACTGACAGTCTCACAGAAATATCAGTGTGGCCAGCTTAACTGCCCCACAGGCAGGAGCCATGAGCCCATCTATGTGAGCGCATTGCTGCAATGGGAAGGTGGGTGTGTCACATGTCGATCATGTATTGATTGACATGGTCACACACCGTGCACACACGCACTACAGTTATATGTTTGTCAAGGGACCGTGATTGACATGTCATCATGTCATACTTTGGATGACATTTAAAATCATGCAGGGAGGGCCTGACCACTGGTCATGGTCAGCGCTGTGGTCCTGTATCTTGCGCTGCTCCACATTGCAGCTGACCGTGCCATCAGCGCAACGCAAACCTGGGGACACATATTGTCACATGCGTTCAGATCACCCATGTGCAAGGCACAGTGCTGAATGTGTGTCCAAACAATGACGACATGAGGAAAAATAAAAACAAACTGGATCGCCCCAACCATGTGTCAGCGTGCACGGCGACGAGAGTCAGTCAAAGCTGCACCTGACCGCTGCATCATCGCTACGCACAGCTGGGAAACACATATGGTGCCATGCAGAATATCATCTAACAAGACGCCACTGCGAGGCTCGTGCAGCGGGGGGGTCTCCTCACATGTAATCAATATCACCTCTGCAACGCGGTCAGCAGTGCTTCAGTGCGCGCTGGACAGAGGGTCCCATGGAGCCAGCTCATGTGATCATGATATGCGCGCATCATGTCATTCATGTAAAAAATAAAAGAACAAAAAGTCATCCATGTCAGTTCAGTAACTCCACATTTACATCCAGGAGGATAATTCTTGTATTGTCCGCTCCTTAAAACAGGAATTAAATATTAAAAAGTGCGGTTGTGGGGGGGGGGGGGGTTTGTGTGTGTTTTTTTTTTTTACATTATGATCACAATCACGGCCACTAACATGATTGTCTTACATTTAAACAGTACATTATTCTTGTAATGTTCTGTGCACTCACATTATTTTGTGCTTTCACATTTCCGTTGATTTCTGCACAACATAAATAATATGTCCAGTATGTACTCGCTGCTGCTATCTGATCATGATGTATGTCCTCGCACTGTTCATGCATGCTTGTGCGCGTGCATGAAACCATCGCATCAGGATCGTTCACGCCTGTCCAGCTGTTTGTCCCTCCTGACAGCAGGTGGAATTTTTTGCTGTTTGCCAAAACTGTTTTTTTTTTTTTTTTTTTCGCTCTTGTTTGTCTGGTTTCTGCTTCTTTCACCCAACTTCATGTTATGTGTGAAGGAGCATGATGGAGTTAAGCTTTGGAATACAATGAATGAAGAATATAAATGTTGTACAAATGTTTATAAATTTGAAAAATGTATAAAGACAAAATCATGAGAGAATACAGAAAACAGAAGAAAAATGAATGGAACTGCTGAAATAAAAGACAGTCATGTTACTCTTGATTAGGTGTGTCGGAAAAAAATCGATTTACATTCGAATCGCGATTCTTATTCATTACGATTCTGAATCGATCCAAAATGTCCAAGAATCGATTTTTAAAAAGCATTTTATTAAACATTTTCTTGCTCACTCGCTGCGTGTACTGTTTGTCAGGCAACGGATTCCGTACTACAGTGTCCCCGCAAGGGGGGGTGGGTCCGGCGTGCTTCACTTGTGACCTGCACAGTTCAGTGGCTGCAGCTTAGCATGGCGGACGAAGAGCTAATTCAGCCAGCGTCTTTGCTGAAGGCAAATGTTTGGGTGCATTTTGGATTTATTATTTGCTGCATAAGAAGGAGCTTGACATGACTTATGCAGTGTGCAAAATCTGCAAAATGAAAGTACTTCGGAAACATTTCAAATCCGCAAGCCCACATGCTACGTCATCACCCGGAGCTAAAAGAGGGGAGCAGTGGTATCTGCCGACTACTGACCAGCACTTTGCTAAACTGCCAGCCAACTCCGAACGAGCAAAACAGATAAGCAAATTTACATCTAGAATCACTTGATTAATGTTGTAAAGCTGCATTTTCTTAAACATAAACATTTTTTAAGTAATATAACTATTTCTCAGAGCTCTTTGAATCAAAAATTGATTCTGAATCGAATCGTCACCCTAAGAATCGGAACCTAAATGAATCGTGAGTTGTTGTACGATTCACATCCCTACTGTTGATATTTATCAATGCTCGATAACTTGATGAGGAGACAGTGTTTGGGTTGCAATTGAGGAAACAAAGGGATTTCTTTTTTAATTTTTCATTTTGTTATAAGGAGCAGAGAATACAAGATTTATCTTACTTCTGTTCCTCTTTGTTCATGAAAAAATGTTTATGTAAGTTGGCAATGAATGAAATGACATGAATGAAGGAATGAAATAAATAAATGTGCTGTTGACTGATAGGGCCCATTATGTCAAAACAATATATAAACAATGATGAGGCAAAACGCTGCGTTAAACATTTTATTTTGTCTTCACTCAAAATGGCCAAAATGACAGCAGAGTGGTTTCTGGGGTTTAGGCAGTGGTGTAGTCTATGTGGAACGCAGGTAGACGCCGTCTACTCAGCTAAAATGACCGGGAATTTCCATCTACCCACTTCAAATTGCCCTGGGGAAGGTGACGGTGTAAATAAAATAAGCGCTTATTGACTGTAATTTTATTTTCTCCCTTTAAAAGACAGCCATCAGGCGTCTATCACTGCAGAGTGCACCGTATGTCCCACCCCCGCTCGCTCTGCTAGATAAGAGTTTTAATTGCCTTATAGAGAGATGGGGCGGGGCTACCAGCTAATCAGCGCAAAAGCCGCACACAAACAAGAAGAATGCTGGAAGTATCGATGGTGACTATTACCCGAAAAAATGAAAAGAAAACAGGCCTCGGTTTTAGATTTTTTTTTTTCCAAAACGTCCACCTGCTGCTTCAGGGCCGATTGATGAAGTTTGCACCCTGAGTGGAGGAGATAAACCTGGCGCTGTCTGCATTTCTGGTAAGTGGGCTAGCCTATGACAGCTAGTTTTTTATTTGTTCACTATATTAATGGGCCTTTCACACTGAATACGTCAGACGCGTCAAAAAACAGTCTAAAAAGCATTATTTTCAATGAGACGCGTTGCTTTTTAGATGCTGACGGGAGCGCGCATTGCCACTTGTCGGCAGGCTGACGTAGACAAAGTTCAAGCCAATACAACTTTCTGAGCCTTTGCGTTGTCCAATAGGAATGACGCGTCGGGCCAAAACACAGAAGACTAGTGGCAGAAACCATAGGCATATATAAGAGTAGACCCCGCATTGACCGCTGCTTCCTACTGGTGCTGGCGAGCCGTAGGGCAGCCATCTTGGAAGGGGCACCCGCTCCGCTCAGTGTCATCTATTTCACAGGCGCAATGAAGTGTCAGTGCGTTTAATCAATCATAACTTGCTGTATACAAAACGGATTTTCACAATTTTTTTTTTTTTCAAACGTTATGCATGTAGCCATGAGGCAGGGCACATGGTTCAATGAATGTAATTTTAATATTTATAGTGGGCTTAAAAGTAATATATTCTGATATACCTATAGGGTGCATTGGCTTAATTTTTTGCATTTCAGAATATTGAAGTAAATTGTGATATGAATTCAATTGACTATATATACACTCAATAACATTTTTGTAATCCTTACTGTTGTGTGGGCCGCTGAAGAGGAGGTACTGCTGGCCCACCACCACCAGAGGGCGCCCTGCTTGGAGTGCGGGCTCCAAGCACGAGAGGGCGCCAGACCTAGAAGAAGTGACAGCTGTCATTCATCCCCTGCCCCAGCTGTCACTCGTTCATCATCATCACCACCATAAAAGCCGGACTGCAACTCCACCTCCTCGCCGAGAAATCGACTACCATTCCTGAGGTAATCCTTCTCTGCAGTATTTGGATTAATCCACGTTTTGATCTCTGTTTGCAGCCGTTTATTCCTGTGGGACAGTTTTGTCGGAGTGGCGTGTTGTGGGAACCGCGACGTCTTCGCCTCCCACTCCCTCCAGATAAGTGACTGACAGGAGCTGCTTGAGTGTATGATTGGAGGTGGAGGTGCTCCCTCCCATCAGTGTTGGACTGTGTATTACTGAGTGTGCGGACTCACACTCACACATCCTGTTTTTGCTTTCTGCCAGCAGTGCCAGGGTCGACAGCTGGGAACAGAGGCCACCTGGGGACTCGGGACTTGGCGGCTCCGGTGTTCTTCAGACCGTTGGTGGTGGAAGCCGTGTGGAGTACGGCTTCTCTCTCGTCGGGGGGGTCTCCTATCTTCGAGCCTGCCACACGTCACCTGGTGCTAATTGACTGTGCATATTTTCTGTGTCTTTTCGTTGTGTAGCGTCACAACATTAAATTGTTACCTTTTGGTTTAGTCATTGTCCGTTCATTTGCGCCCCCTGTTGTGGGTCTGTGCTACGACACCTTCACAACAGGATTTCTCGGCCATCGTCATGGACTCCGAGGGGCGTCAACCCGAGCTTGAACGGACAATGGAAGAACCAGGAGCGCAGGCGTCAGCAGGAGGCGTGTTGAGTGAGCTGCAGCAGATCTTAACCGCCTTCACGGCTCGGTTAGACTTAGTGACCGAGCAGAATGTCCTCCTTAATCGGAGGGTGGAGGCTCTCACCGCCAGGGTGGAAGCGCACGAGCAGGGCGCTGCTGAAGCCGCTCCTCTGGCTGGTCCTGGGCCTGTATCAGACGTTCCACTGGTCGTTCAACGAACCCCCCCACCGTCCCCTGAAGCATACATAAGCCCTCCGGAACCGTACGGGGGCTGTGTCGAGACGTGCGCGGACTTCCTCATGCAGTGTTTGCTCGTCTTTTCACAGCGCCCTGTCATGTACGCATCAGACGCTAGCCGGGTGGCTTATGTGATCAATTTGCTTCGAGGAGAGGCACGCGCATGGGCTACGGCGCTTTGGGAGCAGAATTCACGGCTCCTAACGTCTTATACTGGGTTTGTACGGGAGTTCAAACAAGTGTTTGATCATCCCAACAGAGGCGAGACCGCTTCGAACGTGCTGCTGTTGATGAGACAGGGGCGCCGTAGCGCAACCGAGTATGCAGTCGACTTCCGCATCGCGGCAGCGAGGTCCGGCTGGAATAACGTTGCGCTCCGCGCGGCCTTTGTAAATGGACTGTCACCGGTCCTCAAGGAGCACCTACTGGCTAAGGAGGAACCGCAGGATTTTGACGGGCTTATTGATTTAGTTATACGCTTAGACAACCGCTTAAACGAGCATCGTCGGGAGCAGGCCGGGGGGCGTGACCGGGCACAAGCCGTCCCTCCTCCTTCCGGTTCCGACAAAGTGACGTCGTCCCCACGCTTCACTGCCAGAGAGCTCCGTGTGGCTACAGCTCCCCCTGCTGAGGAGGCTATGGACACGAGCAGGGCCAAAGTAAAAACAAACATCAGACAAAGGAGACTGGCCCGCGGGGAGTGTTTTATCTGCGGCTCATGTGAGCACATGCAGAGGGACTGCCCTAAACGGTCAAACTACAACGCCCGTCCTTAGAAACTGGGCTAAGGGTGGGCCATAATACGCACGCGGGAAAACCCTGCAAATCTGCACGAATCCCAGTAACAATCCTGAGTGGGGATTTAACCCTTCATGCCCCAGCACTATTAGACACAGGGTCGGAAGGGAATCTGCTGGACAGCAGATGGGCAAAGGAAGTAGGGCTCCCCCTGGTGGCTCTGCCGGCACCATTGCAGGTGCGAGCACTAGACGGCACCCTGCTTCCATTAATCACACATCAGACTCAACCAATGACTTTGGTTGTGTCTGGGAATCACAGGGAGGAGATAGTGTTCCACGTCACACCATCTACTTCCCGAGTGATTTTGGGCTTTCCATGAATGGTGAAGCACAATCCCCGGATTGATTGGCCATCTGGGGTTGTGACGCAGTGGAGCGAAACCTGCCACCGGGAGTGCCTAGGATCCTCGGTTCCTCCCGGCACTACGGCTAATGAGGAGGTCAAAGTCCCCCCCAATCTGACGTTTTCAGCAAAGATCTGGCGCTCACTCTTCCCCCGCACCGACCGTATGATTGTGCCATCGATTTGGTCCCGGGCGCTGAGTACCCGTCCAGCAGGCTGTACAACCTCTCACGTCCGGAACGCGAATCAATGGAGACCTACATCCGGGACTCCTTAGCTGCCGGGCTGATCCGAAACTCCACCTCCCCGATGGGTGCTGGTTTCTTTTTTGTGGGCAAGAAAGACGGCGGACTCCGTCCATGCATTGATTACAGAGGGCTGAACGAGATCACGGTTCGCAACCGATACCCGTTGCCCCTGTTGGATTCTGTGTTTACGCCCCTGCATGGAGCCCAAATTTTCACTAAATTGGATCTTAGAAACGCGTACCACCTGGTTCGGATCCGGGAGGGAGACGAATGGAAGACGGCGTTAACACCCCGTTAGGTCACTTTGAGTACCTGGTCATGCCGTTCGGCCTCACCAACGCCCCCGCGACGTTCCAAGCTTTGGTAAACGACGTCTTGCGGGACTTCCTGCATCGGTTCATCTTCGTATATCTGGACGATATACTCATCTTCTTCCCGGACCCTGAGACCCATGTCCAGCATGTACATCAGGTCCTACAGCGGTTGTTGGAGAATCGGCTGTTTGTGAATTTCTATAGGAGGTTCATCAAAGGTTACAGTCAGGTAGTTAGCCCCCTGACTGCCCTGACCTCCACCAAAGTCCCCTTCACCTGGTCGGATCGGTGCGAAGCCGCGTTCAAGGAGTTGAAACGCCGGTTCTCGACTGCACCAGTTCTGGTGCAGCCTGATCCTGATCGCCAGTATGTAGTTGAAGTGGACGCCTCTGACTCAGGGATAGGAGCCGTGCTGTCCCCGAGCGTGGAGGCTGATAAGGTTCTCCATCCTTGTGCCTTTTTTTCCCGCAGGTTGACCCCAGCTGAACGGAACTATGACGTCGGCAATCGGGAACTCCTCGCGGTGAAGGAGGCTCTTGAAGAGTGGAGACACCTGCTGGAGGGGGCGTCGTTGCCCTTCACGGTTTTCACGGACCATCGGAACCTGGAGTACATCCGGACCGCCAAGCGGCTGAACCCCAGGCAAGCCCGCTGGTCTCTGTTCTTCGGGCGCTTTGACTTCCAGATCACGTACCGCCCCGGGACCAAGAACCAAAAACCAGATGCATTGTCCCGGGTGCATGAAGAAGAAGCCAAAGCGGAGTTGTTGAACCCCACCAAGACCATCATCCCCGAGTCCACTGTCGTGGCCACCCTCACCTGGGACGTGGAGAAGACCGTCCGGGAGGCCCTGACAAGAAGTCCGGACCCGGAGACCGGCCCCAAGAACAGACTATACGTCCCACCAGAGGCAAGAGCTGCCGTCTTGGACTTCTGTCACGGGTCCAAGCTGTCCTGTCATCCCGGAGTACGCAGGACCGTGGCAGTAGTCCAGCAGCGCTTCTGGTGGGCGTCCCTGGAAACCGACGTCCGGGACTACGTCCAGGCCTGTACCATCTGCGCCAGGGGTAAGGCAGACCACCGGAGGACGACGGGACTCCTCCATCCCCTGCCAGTGCCTCATCGCCCCTGGTCTCACATCAGCCTGGACTTCGTCACGGGCCTCCCGCCATCCCAGGGCCCTCCCGAAGCTCCCGACGGCCCAGGAGACAGCAGACCTCCTGGTCCACCACGTCATGCGGCTGCATGGGATACCGTTGGACGTCGTCTCGGATCGGGGCCCCCAGTTCTCTTCACAGGTGTGGAAGAGTTTCTGTAAGGAGCTGGGGGCCATCGTAAGTCTCTCGTCCGGGTACCACCCCAGACCAACGGCCAGGCAGAGCGGGCTAATCAGGAGTTAGAGCAAGCCCTCCGATGTGTCACCTCCGCGCATCCTGTGGCCTGGAGTCACCATCTGGTCTGGATCGAGTATGCCCACAACAGCCAAGTTTCGTCTGCTACCGGCCTCTCCCCTTTTGAGGCATGTTTGGGGTACCAGCCCCCGTTGTTCCCGTTGGTGGAGGGAGAGGACGGTGTGCCCTCGGTCCAGGCCCACCTCAGGAGGTGCCGCCGGGTGTGGCGGGCCGCCCGCTCTGCATTGGTAAAGGCCCGGACGAGGGCTAAGGCCCATGCGGACCGCCGGCGTTCCCCGGCCCCCACATACCAGCCTGGGCAGGAGGTGTGGCTTTCGACCAAGGACATCCCTCTGTCTGTCGCCTCCCCTAAATTGAAAGACAGATTCATCGGACCATTTAAGATCCTCAAGATCATCAACCCGGCCGCAGTGAAGCTTCGACTCACGGCTTCACTGCGGTTTCACCCGTCTTTCATGTTTCCCGTCTCAAGCCACACCACACCTCGCCCCTCTGTACTCCGGGACCACCGCCGCCTCCTGCCCGGCTCATCGACGGGGAGCCTGCTTGGACAGTGCGCAGGCTCCTGGACGTCCGTCGTAAGGGCCGGGGTTTCCAATATCTGGTGGACTGGGAGGGGTATGGACCTGAGGAACGCTCCTGGGTGAAGAGGAGCTTCATCCTGGACCCGGCCCTCCTGGCCGATTTCTACGCAAGACATCCGGACAAGCCTGGTCGGACTCCAGCAGGCGCCCGTTGAGGGGGGGGTCCTGTTGTGTGGGCCGCTGAAGAGGAGGTACTGCTGGCCCACCACCACCAGAGGGCGCCCTGCTAGGAGTGCGGGCTCCAAGCACGAGAGGGCGCCACACCTAGAAGAAGTGACAGCTGTCATTCATCCCCTGCCCCAGCTGTCACTCGTTCATCATCATCACCACCATAAAAGCCGGACTGCAACTCCACCTCCTCGCCGAGAAATCGACTACCATCCCTGAGGTCATCCTTCTCTGCAGTATTTGGATTAATCCACGTTTTGATCTGTTTGCAGCCGTTTATTCCTGTGGGACAGTTTTGTCGGAGTGGCGTGTTGTGGGAACCGCGACGTCTTCGCCTCCCACTCCCTCCAGATAAGTGACTGACAGGAGCTGCTTGAGTGTATGATTGGAGGTGGAGGTGCTCCCTCCCATCAGTGTTGGACTGTGTATTACTGAGTGTGCGGACTCACACACACATCCTGTTTTTGCTTTCTGCCAGCAGTGCCAGGGTCGACAGCCGGGAACAGAGGCCACCTGGGGACTCGGGACTTGGCGGCTCCGGTGTTCTTCAGACCGTTGGTGGTGGAAGCCGTGTGGAGTACGGCTTCTCTCTCGTCGGGGGGGTCTCCTATCTTCGAGCCTGCCACACGTCACCTGGTGCTAATTGACTGTGCATATTTTCTGTGTCTTTTCGTTGTGTAGCGTCACAACATTAAATTGTTACCTTTTGGTTTAGTCATTGTCCGTTCATTTGCGCCCCCTGTTGTGGGTCCGTGCTACGACACCTTCACAACACTTACTTTGTTTTCTACTCAAATAAAAAAAAAAAAAATTGTAGACCTCACACTCCAGAATGAAATACTTAGACCATTTATAGTAAGAGTGCCAACACTTCTCAGACAACCCATTCAGCATTGTCCTAAAGTGGGAAATGTATTTAGTATTATAGACAAATCATTCAAATTCATATGCAGTGAAGATAGATAGACAGACAGACAGACACAGACACACACACACACACACACACACATATATAGAGAGAGAGAGAGAGAGAGAGGAGAGAGAGAGAGAGAGAGCGAGAGAGAGAGAGAGAGATGAGAGAGAGAGGAGAGAGAGAGAGAGAGAGAGAGAGCACATTTTTAACACTAAAGCCTACACCTACTCTTTGGAGGTAAACTGGGAAGCTGAAGATGGATGGAATAACACCATCCCACAGTCAGACAATCTGACCTGTCCTGTCGAAATCATCATTCTTAAAGTGTTCACTGCACAGCACAGAAGAATCATTTGCAGTGAATCCTTCTCTCCTTACTGCTACTTCCCATTTTTTTCTGGACATCTTTGTCTTTGGGAAACCTTCAAAACAAAAATGGCCAATTTTGGAGAGCCTACAAAAAAAAAACACTGTAAATGTTTACTTATTTACTTCCTCCTACTTTCTTCAACAAAACTCCTATTTTAATGCATATCTACAGATAATGAACCAAAGCTGCTGAAAACTGTGAGTAAGCTTGTTTTGCAAACTATTGTACAATCAGATATTCTGTTGTCAGGATTTTTAAGGATGTAAGTGGCTGGGTTTGAGACACGAGAGGCAGCCTATACTGTTTGAAAGTGAAATAATTAGCTACATGTGAATAATGCAGTCTCTGCCACCTGTGTAAAATTAGCTGATCATTGTTATACCAGTAATATTTATTTTATTTCGACAGGAGCATTCTTTTGGCAGTTGTAATACAGCTGTTATGTCTCAGTTAGCCTCCGGCACTAAACTATAGTCAGCCGGCCGGCATCTCGCTAGTGGTACAGTAAGTAATAATCTATTCACAAAATACAATAATAATGTTCAATCTTACTTGTGAAAAGTAATCCCCTCATCCCTGCTTCCAATAGTCCGCCTATATGAACAAAAATAGGCCGCACAGTGGGCAGGCATCTTCTGTGACTTTGTGGACTTGTTTTGTTTACAATAGGACTAATTGGTTGGACGCCCCTTCAAAGATGGCGGCCACATTTCTTGCGCCACAGCAGCCAATGCGGGGTCTATTCATATATATGCCTATGGCAGAAACCACTGATCTGTACAAAATGGATCGGTGTATAAATAAACCACTGATCTGTACAAAATGGATCGGTGTAGAAATAAACCACTGATCTGTACAAAATGGATCGGTGTATAAATAAACCACTGATCTGTACAAAATGGATCGGTGTAGAAATAAACCACTGATCTGTACAAAACAAACGTGTCACAGGACTGCTCATTTATGGAGCAGTTTTATGAAGAAAAATCCTTGGAAATGTTTTTTTGTTGTTGTTGTTACCTCAGAATTTCTGATTACTGTTAAAAAAGTTTAAAACACTTGTAATTAAAATAGCTAAATAAATCAATAAATGGTTCTTTATAACCTTTCATCTGTAAATTAAACCACCTGTTATTTCAGATTAGATAATTTCTTGTTTAACATAAGGAACCTCGGACATTGATTTTTAGACAAAATAACATGGAAATTTGTACATTTTTTTTTAAGTCTGGTAGATTATTTATATCTCATTTCAACCAGAAAAACAGACACTGTAAATAAATACAAATGTTTATTATAAATGCAACAGGAATAATTTAACAATGACTGCAGTGATTGTAAAGTAGGATTTCTGTGACATAAACCTCTTGATGAATTTTTTTAATGCTCATTTCAACTTGTAATTTTGACAAAATATGTAATTGCCTTTAATGTTGTTATCAGGACAGAGTCATTTCTAAAATATGAATTTGAGCACAATAAGTGGAGAGCTTCTACTTGTGCAAATGTCTTTTGACTTTGATTCGTGGACATTTTTAATGATCCGTTCATTTATTGTTAAAATATAAAATGAAACAGCTTTTTAAAAATAATAGAGTTTTGCCGGTAATCTACAGATGCCTCTGAGCTTGAATCCCGTTGGCTTTTGGATAGTGCAGTTTTTAAAATCACTGGAATTGGTAAGTGGCATTACTCTCAGTAGTTGCATGGTTGTCTTAGTTAGTTAGTTGGTTGTCTTCATACTATACTTTTGTGCTACTGATTTGGCCTACAATGTTTTTGTCATGGGTTGAAACGGTTTCTGCAAAGTAAAGCATCTACCATATTTTCATTGTATGTGAATTTTCTGGGAGCTAGCTTCTGTCCTTCAGCCTAGCTGCTGTTTTAATGGAACTTAACGTACTACTAATACTAGCTTGGTTTATATGGGTAGGTTTCCTTATGAACCACAAAGCCTACAGGTTCCAGTTCCCCCGTCTGGACCTGATGATGGACTGTCAGCTTCAACAGAGATTGTGGTAGGAGGCGTGAGGCTCTGCAGCCAGTGCAGGCTCATGTAGACCGGTGTGTTCTGTTTTTTTTTTTTGTTTATGCGCCTAAACTGTCCACAAACAACGTGGGGCCATGCGGATTATATGAAGGGTGAATCTTGCAGCTGCTGAATTTGACAGTACAGGCTCATATCCGAGACTAAATAGAGGGAGGAAAAGTGAACTCTTGCAATATACTTAGTTGGGAGGCAATAATCTGCTCCTTATTATGTTAAGAGAACTTTTCTTTCTTAATAACAAGGAGTCACAGTCACTTTTTTTTGAGTGACTGTGACTTAAAGTTGTCTTATTTACTGTTAAACAATACACAGTAGCTTGCATATGATACTTTTGGCTGGATTTAAACATTGTTTATTCCTGGTTTATGACCTGATTAAATTTCTTTGTTAAATTAGGTTTTCAGATGCCAAAAAATAAATGTATTTGATCTTTGTATTTTTTAATCACTCTTTTAGATTTACTGTTGTATACTGTATTTTTCAATTGGTGCAAATTACTTACATTCTGACACATTTCTCACATTTATAGTGGCAAATATAGAATATAAATGATCAGATGGAAAGTATTGATCTATTTGTTGTTATGGTGTTAAAAATGTTAATAACCGGGGCGCAACGCACGGGGTTGATGAAGGGCAAAAAACACAGTCTACCCACTTCAAAAATGTAGACTACACCACTGGGTTTAGGGTTGTTTAGAGGTGTAGTCGTGTGTTTGTGGCTTTATACGGGCGTACACAGACCATATCTGACTCGTAGTTTCACACAGAATCTTATACTCTTTCATACTGACATGATGATGCAGGCCACACTCGTGCTGTGACGAACATCAATCAAACCAAAGCTGCAACCGCCATCCTAACGGGGTCAGACTGGGGTCAGACCGGGGTGCAGCCTGCATCCGCTTACTGCTGAGTGGGTTACTCACCTTCACAAGCAGCCTTCGTAACCAACAGATATGCCGGAGATGTCAAATGTGGCACTTACATAACCCTGAGCAGATAACTTATAAATCATTCAACTTCCAACGTCACAAGTTTTCAGTTTAATTTTACAGACAGCGAGCAGCTTGTTGCTTTGCATCAGATGACTTGATTGGTTGGATTGTACAAGTGAGCAAGCAAACAGGGCTGCAGGCGAGCGCTGCGCCCAGCGAGTAGCTGCATCAGGTAATCTCGAGAGCATTGGGCAGAGTCAGCCGGGAGCAGTGGGGCTTTTGGTGGAAACAATTGAAAGATCAAGATGAATGAGCATAAGTGCATGTAGGCACATAGCCGTGGCGCGAATTCCAATATCAAAAAAACATTGAAAAAAAGAGGCTTAACACTGTTGGGAGAAATGAACCTCAGAAACCTTTGGGCTGCTTTCAATGGATCCGTGACAAAAATAAGGATGTGTGTAATTTTGCTACAATTTGATTCACTTCACATTTTTAAATGAGGCTGTGAAGCTCAGCGTGCACAACTGGAGCGGGTGTGACAGTGCTGCTGCAGATGACCCGGCGAGGTAAACGTGAAAGACAAACAAAAATGTTGTGTATCTCTGCACTTTGCAGCACCCTTTTAAGGTCTGGTGTGGATCACACAGCACTGACAGGATGTCACACTTCCCAGATCAGGCTTTCCGATTACCCACGCTGTGTGCGAGACTTGCCCAGACTGCAGCGTCTTTGCACTTGTTTTGCACCACACTCTCACAGCATAACACATCACAGCGGCTGCACACTCCACTCACACTCAGCTTATGGTGACATTGGTCTTTTTGCAAAAGGTAATACTGCTTTCATTGACATATTTTTTTTTTAACTTTTATATTTTTGACGAGCTGTGGATCTCGCATCTCAGCACACATGGTAGCGAGGTCCATCCCTGGCACAGTGAGCTCATAGAGCCTGCAGTCATGTGGCACCATATGTGGAAACAGTGAGTGACATGCTCGTCTCAGCTGCTGCCGGGGCCCCATGTGTCAGCACGTGTCGAAGCGTGTTCATACGTGTGTGTGAGACAGAGACAGGATGGGTGAGGTGGGAACCAAGACAGTCTGCGCCTTTTTAAACCGCCACTCTTTCAGATCACTTCCTCTGAAATGAAATCCATGAAATCAAAATTAAGAGTTTGAAGAAAATGTGGCTGGTGACATTTCTGTGAGAAGGACCTGTGAGGGTTCCTACAAACACCATTAAAGACTGTAAAATAAAAGTTCACAGCAAACATACATAATAACTTTGGAATATAAGTTACAGCCTAACCTAAAGAGGACAGAGGGAAGTGAAACCGTGGCTTAAAATCACTGTCTTTACTCTTTCTCTACACTCAGGCTGATCTTGAGGAAACAGTTCAGTTGTTATACTCGAGGACAATCAAAAATGGTCAAGGTGGTTTCACTTCTGCATTATCTTTTATAGGACACCTAAAAAACCACTAAGCCACTGTGTTGCCCAAGTAAAACATCAATAAATTAAATGAAATGACGTGGCTATATTTAGCTGTCAAATAAAGAAAATGCTTTCAGTCATTTACATCATTAAAAATATGAGCTATAAAGACACAACAAATACACATTTCCTTTTGTCAGTACTAACTGCAACGTGTAACAGAATTTGCGCACTACAAATTCAATTCCACTCACTTGTGAAAAACATCTTAAGGAATCTTTTAGGCATTTCTTGATCTTTTGAGGGCCTCTTTACGCATAGTGCGAATTTGGTTGAACTGCGCATGAAGCAGGAATCGTATGCAAAACATGTAAAATCGTAGCTGCCTCTAACACCTCATACACCTGCTGCTACAACTATTTGCGCACACACAGCGGCTGAAAGACAGAGTGTGCGCTGTGATATTTTTAAAACCTCTGAACAATAAAAGCGATGAAAAGTGCGCAGGTGAAGGATACACAGTCTGCGCTCTATTTCAGCCTCAGCCGCGGCCATACTGTTGCTACATCATCAACCAGAACCTGCTGATTCAAGCCCAAATCAATTGTAAACATGACGGAGGTCGAGCTGTTTTTTTTAAGTTCCAGTCTGAAGGTATTCTGAGAAAGCTGTGGGGACACAGCCTTATGGTTTTTTGAGCCTGTTTAGACCACAGTGAGGGAGAAGAAACCTTGGAGGAAGACCTCAGTTTGACAACAGTGACAATATTGGCAGAGCTCAGAACACAGAATGGTGATTATAAAAAATTAAAAATAAATAATGCAGGTGATTTCGGCATGCAGATAAACTGTTTTTTTCCCCCAGCTCTGTTGTCATAATCGACTGATTTTTTTAAAAGTTTGTTTTACTATCTTTGACATCAGTTTTTTTTTCTTCATGTGTTTTTCTTAGAAACAGGTACATACATTTCAAATCTGAAAAATGATACATTGCATCTGTGAAGAACTGAAAATATCAGATATTTTAAAAATAAATCTTGTTTTCTTGAATGCAGTTAGTGAAACTGTACATAGTAGCGTAGCGGTTATGATTAAATATTAAACCATTCACACAAGGAATAAATAATAAAGTCTTACCTGTCTGTTTCAGTGAGATCATGAAAATGTTGAAAACGTTCATGTATCCACATAAAGGCTGATTTTGGGAAAACGACATCTGAAATAATTTATTTTGTCCTGGCTGAAGAAAAGTCTCCCCGATGCCGGCGGTTTGGTGCCAGGTTACAATGCCGGCACAGGTGTATCAATTTATTGCGTGATTGTTTGAGTCTTTGCTGTGAACAGAGTGTCATCTAAATAGAAATAAACAAAATCTGTAGTTTTTGTCAAAGCATTTCCTTTCAGACATTTTCGTATGAATGTCACTCCATACCTCTGAGCTGAGCTCTTGCAGCTGACTGTGCTGCACATCAGCATCAATGTAATTCATAAAGAATGCCGGACGTCTCATTTGGGAGAAAAAACTGTTTTGATCGATTGCAGTTTATTGTTTGTATTACAACATTTGGAAAGAGGTGTCATTTGACTTAAACAGTGATTCGCTTTGAAGTTATTAATTCCGACCAGATTCTATCTTGCTAACTTCCCTCAGCAGAGAGCCGCGCAGCGTTTGGAGCTGTGCGAATGGAACGGAGAACAATTCTTGTTTCTTTCTCGCAACAAGACAGGAGTCCAAGTTAGTGACTTTAATCCGCACAAAAGTGACTCACAATTGACATATTTTAATGGCTTTGAGAGGGGTTAAGAAGCGGATTGCTGCTTCTGAAAAGCAGCGAAGCAAAGAACCAATGAAGAAACGGGTTGGAGCACTGCTTCATTGCTTCAGGCTGCAAAGCAGAGCAGCGCTGCAGAAGCGGTTAGAGAAATGATCATTTTCCCAACAAACGCCCTCAAAAACAAGGGCCACTCTGAAGGGCCGATAAGGGAATCAAGCAAAAAGGCTACTGTTGTTGGTGGATCAAATCATTTCTTAACGATTCTCAAAAAGAACCGGTTCCCGATACCCATCCCTAGTAATATACATCCAAGGCATAGTCAGTGAGTTGGAAATGTTCATGTGTCCATCCCCTGACCTGTCATCAGAAAACTGGTTGTAAAAGTGATGAATTGTCTGAAAAAGAATTGTGATATTTTGCTTGTCCTGCTCAGGCTCATTACCTATGAGGTCTGAAAATGAAGGCACTACAAATCACTGCAATTCCTAAATGGTATTTGTTAAAGAAAAAAAAAATGTTAAACCTCCCTTGAATAAAACTGGAAAGTTGACACTGCAAGAGCATCTGGTTGCTTTATTTAAACTACATTGTTTTGAGTGTAATTAGTTGGCTTGCAAGCACCTGAGAAAGTGAGACATTTGGAGTTAAGGTTATTCCTGCTGGAGTCTGCTGATAAGAAGCCAAAAAGTGATATGCGAGTCCTTTCATTCCAGAATGACAGCTTTGTGGAAGTGTGATCACATGAATTCAGCTTGAGGCTGATCTGAAACTTCTGTTGAGAAGTGGTGATTTAAGAAAAGCCTTGTTAAAAGGGGGGCAAATGTATCTTCCTGGCTTTCAGAGCCACTACCCTTGTCATTTGATGAGGTGATCCAGAATCTATTCTTGATGCATTCCGGAATTCAACTAACATTCCCGTGCAAAGATGACAGGATGTCCTCTCCAAATATGTAAGATTCCGCTCACCAGAATAACCAACCAGAAACATAAGAATGGTGACCGAACGGCGTGGGCTGATGAGTCGTTTTAACCTGCCACAGCACGCCACAGGATTGTGCTACACCGCCAATTTAAAAAAAATTTTAAGTACACCCTGCTCTGTTTCCAGCTCTTGTGCTTCAGTCACTGCTCCGCTCTGTATGGTTAGAATTTCATTATGGCAGCTGATATTCACGGCATATGTCATGTTGGAGGTCGGCCACCAGATTCATGCCCACGCAGTGCCACGCAGCCACCATCAGGTGGTTCTCAGCCGCAGCAAGAGCTTCCAAGTTCTAGTGGTCCATACTGGGTTAAAACAGACGAGAAATCAATTATATGCAAATGCTGAGCAATGTGCCATGGCGACTGCCAATCCGAGTGAGACAGCTTGATGACAGCGTGCGGTAGATTGCTTGTTGCTTCAAACAAGTAATACAAGATTGGCGGAATGTGCCCCAAGGCAGCTACGTTTTTGTATCTCATGTTTTCCATTTTCTTATATTCGCGAGAAATAAACACCTTTAATTTAAAAACCCGGGCCCGGTTTTATAAAACAGTCTAATCTTGTTTAATCAACTAAACTCACTTAGTCTATTAATGGCAAATGGACTGCATTTATATAGCGCTTTTCCATCTGCATCAGATGCTCAAAGCCTTCACATTCACCCCGATGTCAGGGTGCTGCCATACAAGGTGCTCACTACACACTGGGAGCAACTAGGCCCAAGGGCCCTTAATGATTTTCTGGTCAGGCTTGGATTTAAACCAAGGATCCTCTGGTCTCCAGCCCAACGCTTTAACCACTAGACCAGACCTGGAAACTTAAATTGTCCATAGGTGTGCATGTGAGTGTGAATGTGTTTGTTTGTCTATATGTGGCCCTGTGACAGACTGGTGTCCTGTCCAGGATGTACCCCGCCTCACAACCTATGACTCCTGGGATCGGCTCCAGTCCTCCATGACCCTTAATTGGAGTAAAGGCCCTGTCACACCTTGATGATTTAGCCAGCGTATGCTGACCGTATTGAAAAACACTGGCATACACTGGCATATGTCTAATATGTTATGGATAAGTTTTATGTGTTAAGAGCATGTTTAAACACACTGAAGCACACTGATATACGTCATAATACGCTGAGCATCTCAGAAAATTTTGGGCATGCTGAAAATTTTCAACGCATGCCAGCATATGGCTCATACATCCTGTACATGCGGACTAAGTTGTAGTTAAGTTATGCGATTGTTGACACACGTTTCTTGTAATTTATTCATAAGTCGAAATACGTTCCATGCAATGCTGGCCATTAATTGGCTGAAGCTGCAGCCCTCATGTCAACAGACTTTCATTCACACACGGAGTAAATATAATCTTACCTGTTCGTTTCAGTGAGATTCATCAGTCTGACAAAAAGCATCCTGATTTTGGAAAACGACACCTGAAAATTCTTTAATTCCTTGTCGTGGCTGAAAATGTAGTGTTTTTTCAGATGCGTTTCGCAGAGGATGCCTGTGTCACGCTCTGATCACTTATCAGATCGTGACCAGCGCATTGATCGGTTCCTCCCATCTGACCGGTCTGCTGTAAATGAATGAAGTGCTGTGACTCTTTAAACTTTTAAAGCGCAGACTGTGATCACACCGTGAGAGTCACTTTGATCGGTTCCCCCGTCTGACTGATTAGACGGGGGGACCGATCAACTCAACTCATCAGCATTCTGGTCACGACGAAAAAGAGCCATCAAGAAAAAATAAAATAAAAATAATGTTAAATTACTCTGTTTCTGGCCTGCACCACAGTATGCAGAACCAACCCGAATCACTCGGTGGAAACGGAGCAGGTGACGATAAGTGAGTGAGTGGCTCTTGGCCATTGTTCATTCGGGATGGGACCGATCCGATCCCGGATCGGTATTGGGTTCTGATACCGACATAATTCACTTATCGACAAATACCGATCCAACCTGCGACATTTTCCGATATGGAAAAGAGCCACTGTGAATCCTCTCAACTGCTGTTGTTTGCTCTCTGCTTGTTTTACTGCTGACCAGGAGGAGGAGGGGGGCTGTTTTTGGAGCCAGGTTTCAGCTTCAAATTATCTGTTCCTGAAGCACGGATTTTAATTAATTGAATGTTGCTGAAAATGTGTGCTAAAAAGTTAGCTGCTTCACTGTCCAAAGACTTGTAAACACCAGCTCAGCGTGCCAGCCGAGGAGAAGAAGCTGAACAGAAATTCTGTTCCGCTGAAAGGAAAAAGTCGCCATTAAAATCCTGCGCGTGAGTGTCTCTGATGAAATTTATTTTACAGTTGAAAGGCTTCGTGTTTCCCAAAAGTTTAAAGTTGGGTGCAGCACGAAAACAGCGATGAGCGAAAAAGAGAGAGAGACGGAGGGAGAGAGAAAGCGGAGCGAGAGACAAAAAAGAGAGAGAGAGACAGAGAGAGAGAGAGAGAGAAGAGAGAGGAGTGCTGTCTTTTCTTTTTAAGTCTATAAAAATAAGGCTATAAAAGTCTATAAAAAATAAAAGTACTTAATTCTTTCACCAAAACATCAAATCTAGGCTTTCATCTTAGATACACCTTCTGGCAAATTGTAGCTGAACTTTCAGGTCTCCTTTTTAAGAAAATACTCATATAAAATAAACAATAATGATAATAATAATAATAATAATATTAAAGCAAACAGAGCTCTGACATCGGATCAGAAAAGTATTGGTATCGGCAGATATCCAAATTCAGGTATCGGGATCTGATCGGAAGTGAAAAATTGTGGCTTGGTGCATCTCTAGTGTTCATACACTTTGTAACAACTGCAACAACTTGCAGTAAATGTTTTATTCATGTCTGAACATCACCTCCTCTAGCAAACCGTGGTCTACACAGCACCTCCCCCGTTCAGAAAAAATAACTCATCCATGAACACAATCACACTTAGAGCCCGACCGATATATCGGCCGGCCAATATTATCAGCCGATATAAGCCCTTTTCAAAGTACTCACTATCGCCGAAATTTTGCCGATAGAACACCGATAATTTCTCATAAACAGAACAGTTAGTGAAATAATGTTTGTGTTGGCAATGTAAAATGTCCTTGCACCGTTTATCCAGTAGATGGAGCTCTGACTCCATTCAACTGAGAGCTGCTTACACCCCTGCTTAAATGTGATCACCGGCCCCCGTAGTTCGCCGTCACACTGCACTGATCAGCTGACAAAAGCATACAAGTAAGTTTATAAGGATCTATATCCTTATCCCGAACCTATATCTAAGTTGCAGCAACAAGAGGTACAAGATCAGATGTATTTCACAACTCTTTTTAAGGATATGTATTTGCTAATTTCACAAAGGTTTAATTCTTGATTGCATTTTTTGAACTTGAAAATTCTTCTCTGTTATAAAGTTAATCAATATGAGGACAAAGCTTCAGCTTTTAGCTCATACCTTTTTTGTTAAGGGTCCAAAAAAGAACATTTTATTCATTTAAAAAATAATAATAAAAATATCGGCTGATTCATCAGCTATTGGCAAATCAGCCAATTTATCGATTATCTGCATTTTTTCCATCCAAATATCGTTATCGGCATCGGCTTCAAAAAATCCATATCGGTCGGGCTCTAATCACACAACACTGTGGCTGAACACATCTGCTAACCGAGTTAATATACTTAATGTGCTTGTTAAGTGATATTACTCAAAGATTAAAATACTGTAAGACAGATGAGCAACATGTGAAAGTGAAAAACGGCACACAAACTGTTCTCTGTTCAGTTTAACTGTAGCCAAGGCCACAGTCAATCTCAATATTTCACATATAATTTAACCTTTATATAACCAGGTTAGTCCAGCTGAGATTGAGACCTCTTTTGCAAGGGAAATCTGGACAGTTATAAAGTTTCCAATCCACCTAACCTGCCTGTTTTTAAATGTGGGAGGAAACCGAGCACCAGGAAGAAACCCACGCAAACACGGGGAGAACATGCACAACTCCACACAGAAAGGCCACAGGTAGAAATCAAACCCATGACCTTCTTGCTGTGAGGCAACAGTGCTAACCACTAAGCCACCGTGCTGCCCGATAGGTGGAGGGCACTCAGGGAGCATACCACCATCCTTTACGTGCTTGTTATAATGACGATAAAGTATCTGCATGTCATAAAGTGAGACTGTTAAAGGAAACAACAGCATGCAAAGTTAAAGCCTGCAAAGAAAAAAAATAATAAAAGAAATGCAAATATTATTACCAAAATGTGGAGAAACTCCTCCCTAAACGTCTTCTGCTCTGAATGACAAACAGCTACATTGGATTAAACAGCTCATGTTTTAAGGCCACGCCCGCCCAGGCTAGACTCAAAATGAAAGCCAAACAAGCAGTGTTCCTCGCTCTTTCTTCTTTTCTTTGCTCTTTCTTCAGGCAGATTTGAAAGAGACACACCCTGTTTGTGACCTGGCTTTGGCCTCCCTCGGTGTCTTGCTAAGGGAGCCCGTTGTCTAAAGGGGCGGGGCCTTTCTTCAAGTCATATGTTCTGCTCTGTGGTTGCAGCGCACCTCGTGCGTCTAAACACACACCATGAATACTGAGAGCACACGCAGGTGTCAGACAGCGTGTCACTCAAACCTCCACGATAGAAACCTTCAGTTTTGTGTTATGAGCGAGGACACGTCCGTCACTATTTGGACAGTGACACAGTTCTGCAAATGTGCCACAACGGAAGTGAAATAAAACAACATGATTGTAGTGGTGACGTTCATCTTTAATTCAAAATCTCACCATAACCACTGAGAATTCCAGACCTTATTTATTTTGCACAGGAGCCCCTATTTAGAGGGCCAAAAGTAATTGGACAAATGAAATATAAATCATCACTTAGGTGATGGATAATGAACATTTCACTTGGACTTCATTTGCCATGTTTCTGGATAAGTTATTTGTTAAACATGTATTTCACATGAATTCAACAATAAACATTTTGTAGCAACGTTGAAAGACTACTCAGTCACACACCAGCCTAAAGAACAGAGACTAAATATCCTTAATGATATGTTTCTTGTTTCCACTGTACTGAAAATGTACAGAAGTGTGATTTTTGGCTACTGTTACACCTTATTTTTTGACATACGAGGGCTGTCCATAAAGTATAGGTCCTTTTTATTTTTTTCAAAAACTATATGGATTTCATTCATATGTTTTTACGTCAGACATGCTTGAACCCTCGTGCGCATGCGTGAGTTTTTCCACGCCTGTCGGTGACGTCATTCGCCTGTGAGCACTCCTTGTGGGAGGAGTCGTCCAGCCCCTCATCGGAATTCCTTTGTCTGAGAAGTTGCTGAGAGACTGGCGCTTTGTTTGATCAAAATTTTTCTAAACCTGTGAGACACATCGAAGTGGACATGGTTCGAAAAATTAAGCTGGTTTTCAGTGAAAATTTTAACGGCTGATGAGAGATTTTGAGGTGACACTGTCGCTTTAAGGACTTCCCACAGTGCGAGACGTCGCGCAGCGCTCTCAGGCGGCGTCGTCAGCCTGTTTCAAGCTGAAAACCTCCACATTTCAGGCTCTATTGATCCAGGACGTCGTGAGAGAACAGAGAAGTTTCAGAAGAAGTCGGTTTCAGCATTTTATCCGGATATTCCACTGTTAAAGGAGATTTTTTAATGAAAGACGTGCGGACGGGTCCGCGCGTCGGCTCGCAGCCGCCGCGACGCTCCGCCACAGGAAAAACACCTCTGTTGGAAGCCTTAAGGACAAGTTGGAACATGTCCAGCTGTTAAACAATTTCTCATATACTCACTCCACTGAAAGCCATCAAAAGCCGCCTGGATTTTACAAATGGTTATCAACACGGAGGTGTTTTTCCTGTGCCGCCGCTCCGCGCCGGCTGCGTCCCGACGCGCGGACCCGTCCGCACGTCTTTCATTAAAAAAATCTCCTTTAACAGTGGAATATCCGGATAAAATGCTGAAACCGACTTCTTCTGAAACTTCTCTGTTCTCTCACGACGTCCTGGATCAATAGAGCCTGAAATGTGGAGGTTTTCAGCTTGAAACAGGCTGATGACGCTGCCTGAGAGCGCTGCGCGACATCTCGCACCGTGGGAAGTCCTTAAAGCAACAGAATCACCTCAAAATCTCTCATCAGCCGTTAAAATTTTCACTGAAAACCAGCTTAATTTTTCGAACCGTGTCCACTTCGATGTGTCTCACAGGTTTAGAAAAAATTTTGATCAAACAAAGCGCCAGTCTCTCAGCAACTTCTCAGACAAAGGAATTCCGACGAGGGGCTGGACGACTCCTCCCACAAGGAGTGCTCACAGGCGAATGACGTCACCGACAGGCGTGGAAAAACTCACGCATGCGCACGAGGGTTCATGCATGTCTGACGTAAAACATATGAATGAAATCCATATTGTTTTTGAAAAAAATAAAAAGGACCTATACTTTATGGACAGCCTCGTATAATCACAGGACCTCCCAAAGCATTAAAAAAAGAGCCTGGAAAATATGTTACAGCAATCATTAATACAAACAGTATGGTACTGTGTGGTGAATCTATCTGGAGTAGATGGTTTATGCTGCAAGGAGACTATAATGAGGGAAGCCACCAAGAACTCTGATGGCGGCTTCTGTGGCCGTGACTGGAGAAAATGTCATGAGGCAAGTTTTTTTGTTGTTGTTTTTTTAAACTACCAGTCACAGCCTAATGGCACATAGGACACTCAAAGCTAGATAGACCCCCCACCCCGACATGAAGCTGTGACGTCCGGACCATAGTTGTTGATAAAACCTGAAAATCTGTGGGTTTGAAAAATAGGAACAGCTCATGAGCTGATGTAGTTTTTGCTCTGCTTAGTTCAATTTATGAAATTGGAATAATACACTGTTCTGATATGCAACCTCAAGTCCAAAGTCCTGCACCTATTCCTTAGAGGTCTCACGACATTACTTAACATACGTGGCAATGTCAGGTGCAGTCAAGTCTGACGGACCTATAACTTCTACAGTAAGGCTGTCAGTCAGACTTCCCACTGAGCCAGACTGTTGAGTGACTTCAGAACTTCAGGCAACTTTGTGTGGTACTAAACCCCACAGAAGCCGAATGCTCACTATATCGATTTGAAGGCACAACTTTTTTTAACATTAATAGTGAAGCAGATAACTGTAACAATTGTTCATTTCTGGAAACAAGCAAAAAAAAAAAACTGGCACACATAAACCTTAGACATTACTCTTTTGTAAAAGCACATTAGCCACCTACATTTTCAGTAGGCAGCCAGGTAGGGGTCAACTGAAGAATTACACAGGGGTCAAAATTTAAAAATGCTCCAATCATGTTGAAAACTATACCACATTATTTATCTGCTCATGAAGATTCCAAAGGGGTATAGTTTGGACTACCTATGACTGAATATTATGGAGTTATGGGGTAAAAACAACAAGAATTGGATTCTGTGGCATGTCAATCAATCAATCAATTTTATTTATATAGCGCCAAATCACAACAAACAGTTGCCCCAAGGCGCTTTATATTGTAAGGCAAGGCCATACAATAATTACGTAAAAACCCCAACGGTCAAAACGACCCCCTGTGAGCAAGCACTTGGCGACAGTGGGAAGGAAAACTCCCTTTTAACAGGAAGAAACCTCCAGCAGAACCAGGCTCAGGGAGGGGCAGTCTTCTGCTAAGACTGGTTGGGGCTGAGGGAGAGAACCAGGAAAAAGACATGCTGTGGAGGGGAGCAGAGATCAATCCACTAATGATTAAATGCAGAGTGGTGCATACAGAGCAAAAAGAGAAAGAAACACTCAGTGCATCATGGGAACCCCCCAGCAGTCTAAGTCTATAGCAGCATAACTAAGGGATGGCTCAGGGTCACCTGATCCAGCCCTAACTATAGCTTTAGCAAAAAGGAAAGTTTTAAGCCTAATCTTAAAAGTAGAGAGGGTGTCTGTCTCTCTGATCTGAATTGGGAGCTGGTTCCACAGGAGAGGAGGCCTGAAAGCTGAAGGCTCTGCCTCCCATTCTACTCTTACAAACCCTAGGAACTACAAGTAGCCTGCAGTCTGAGAGCGAAGCGCTCTATGGGGGTGATATGGTACTATGAGGTCCCTAAGATAAGATGGGACCTGATTATTCAAAACCTTATAAGTAAGAAGAAGAATTTTAAATTCTATTCTAGAATTAACAGGAAGCCAATGAAGAGAGGCCAATATGGGTGAGATATGCTCTCTCCTTCCAGTCCCTGTCAGTACTCAGCAGCATTTTGAATTAACTGAGGCTTTTCAGGGAACTTTTAGGACAACCTGATAACCTGTCACATGCAGGATAACCTGCATGTGACATATGTTACCCCGTAACATGACAACTAAGCATGACACATGGTGCAAACTATTCCTTTTTAAAACCTTATTAACTCAACCAATAATTTGCATCATGTTTTAAAATAATTGGAGCAACTTTAACTTCTGACCCTGTACAAACTGAAACTGACCTTTGTCACCATTCTTGCTGTTTTTACAGCATAACTCCAGAACACTCAGTCATAGATAGTCCAAACTATACCTTTTTGGAATAGTTATGATCAGACATAATGTGGTATATAGCTTTCAATATGATTGGAGCATTTTTAATTTTGAACCCTGTACAATGCTTCATTGACCCCTATTTGGCCCCCGATTGAAAATTCTAATGGCTAACATTACTTGTCTAAAATATATACCAAAGGGTATACACAGTCAAATTTTGGTGCTTGTAACCAGATTTGAACAATTCCTCTGCAAATATTCTATTTTCTGCTACACTATAATGCAGGACAACAGTACAAATTTAGTGAAGAAAAGATGAGGAAAAAGTGTTGTGAGACAGAGCACGTCCCGAGCCAAAACCAAATCCAATGAGGTGAGCTCTGGACGAACTGCTGAAGACCAAAAGTGTCCAAAACCATCAGGAAGGCTGCACACACAGGATCAGCAGCTCATTAAGATTAATGACTCAAATCAAAGACCGTCAGAATCTTTCCCACATGCACCAGCAAGTCACACAAGAATTCATAAATTCCTCTAAAAATTAAAGCGTATGGTCCCGGACCATCAAAATCATCCACAAGGAGAAGAATTTCTGCTTCTGAATGAAGTTGAAAGCGACCAGAGCAACCAGAACTAAATTTAAAGCCAGCACGAGTCCGTGTGACGCGTGGAAGCTCAGAACCCAATCTGGGCGAGACTCCTCAAATGTGCGTTTGTGGGTTTACACACACCCAAGCTCCATTTTGGCAACAAGTTCATCCTCCATAGTGTCCCTGGCTGAGAGGTGACGGAGAACAAGAGGGCTTCTGTGTTCAGTGAAACCAACAGCAAACACTTTTCAGTAAAACCGCTGAAGCACCGCGCTCGCTGCACAGGATGAAAGTCATGAAAATTCAGTATTATTATTCAGTATTATTGTGTTATTATTCAAAAACTCTCTCCGTCTTAACTCTTCCAGGAACGCAGTTCTGACTCCAACACTCCATCATGACCTCATGTAATATTCACTTTGATATAATGCAGCCGGTAATTTCTGAGGTGCTCAGCACATAAGTAAGTGTGTTCATTCACTTCAAATTATGAATAGCAAGTATTAAAATGTTGAGCTTGGCAGGGAGTGATGTTCAAAGGTAAAACAGTGCAGCGTGTGCGTGTCATGCATAAACTGCAGTTGTGCCAAGTGCAGCTGCCTGCAGCACCTCCATCACCGATCGCATTACAGCAGCAAGGCGTCGTACACGCAGACTAACCATGCTCATACTCACACTGTGCTGAGCTGTAAGAAAAATACTCAGAGCACAATCCAGGACAAAGCCGACATTTAACATCCCTCTTATTCCCGCTGACGTCTCCCCTGCCAGCTCTTCCTGCGAGGCTGGCAGCTGAGACAGAAGAGAATCGTCCTGGTACGGCCGTGTCGAGCTGATAAAAACAAACACAATCTTTCAATCTGTAATGATGTGCCTGTAACTGATCCAAAGAGCTCAAAAAACTCCCAAAACAAAACCCTTCTTACACTTTCCATTAACTGGTAATGAATAAATAAAACCTCTAAGATGAACTTCTAGGTAACATGTTGGGCTTGAAATACGAGGTCTGTTATAAAAGTATCCGACCTTATTATTTTTTTCAAAACCATATGGATTTGAATCACGTGTGATTACATCAGACATGCTTGAACCCTCGTGGGCATGCGAGAGTTTTTTCACGCCTGTCGGTTACGTCATTCGCCTGTGGGCAATTCTTTGAGTGAGGAGTCGCCCACCCTCTCGTCATTTTTTCATTGTTTAGGAATGGCTCAGAGACTGCTGCTTTGTTTGATCACAATTTTTTCAAAAACTGTAAGGCACAACTGAGTGGACACCATTCGATAAATTCAACTGGTTTTCGGTCAAAATTTTAACAGCTGATGAGAGATTTTGGTCTGGTAGTGTCGCTTTAAGGATGGCCCACGGCGCCTGACGGCGATCTGCGCTTCGAGGCGGCAGCGTCTCGCTGTTTCAAGTTGAAAACTTCCACATTTCAGGCTCTGTTGACCCAGTAAGTCGTCAGAGAACAGAGAACTTTCAGAAGAAGTCGGCATGAGGAGTTTATTCGGACATTCCATTGTTAACGGACATTTTGTAATGAAAGAACGTGCGGGCAGAGTTGCATGTCGGGCCGGACCCGACCGCGGGGGGTCACGACAGGAAAAACACCTCCGTTGGAAACCTTAACAGGCAAGTTGGAACATGCCCAAGCTGTTAAACAATTTCTCAGTTACTCACTTGTTGAAAGCCATCAAAAGCCGCCTGAATTTTACAAATGGTTTTCAACACGGTGTTTTTCCTGTCGCGGCGCACACAGATTCGCCGAGTCGTCACGGAAACGACTCGGCGAATTTGCGCGCACGTCTTTCATTACAAAATGTCCTTAAACAGTGGAATGTCCGCATAAAGTCCTCATGCCGGCCTCTTCTGAATCTTCTCTGTTCTCTCATGACGTCCTGGGTGAATTAAGCCTTAAATTAGGATGTTTTCAGGTCGAAACAGGCCGACAATGGCGCCTGGAAGCGCTGCGCGATGTCCCGCTCCGTGGGAAGTCCTTACAGCGACAGAAATACCCCATAATCTCTCATCAGCCGTTAAACTTTTCACCGAAAACCAGCTAAATGTCCACTCGGATATTCCTCACAGGTCCAGAAAAAATTTTGATAAAGCAACGCGCGCCGTCTCGAGCAGCGTGTGAAACAAAGGAATTCAGCCGAGACGGCTGAACCACATCTCACTCAAGGCCTGCCCACAGGGAAATGACGTCACCGACACGCGTGAAAAAACTCACGCATGTGCACGAGGGTTCAAGCATGATTGGTGGAATCGCACGTCATTCAAATCCATATAGTTAAAAAAATAAATAAAGTGTTGGTTTATTGTCTAATAGACCTCGTAATGACAGTAACCAGCAAATGCATTAATATAATACAGTGAATATTTTCTTACAAGTTTCTTTTGTATAAACTCAAAATTCAGGACCCGAATCCTTCCTTCAGTCCATCTCTGGGTCACTGTCTCTTTCTCAGGGAGGTAGGACACCCCCCCCCCTCCACCACCACTAAGAGAAAAAATCTCCCACCTGGAACTAAACCAACCTATTTTTAAGGTTCTGTAGATGACCTCAAAAAAAAAAAAAAAAAAAAAAGGCCTCAAGCCAGATATTTACGGTGCACCCACAATGGCTGTCAAAGTATGTTTTGCAATTTATACTATCACAATATTATACTATCAATATTATTATACATTTTTGGGGAATTTTAACCTTCAGCTACTGACCGGGGCATTTATGACCCAAGTCCAGTATTTATATTTGCTGTTATTGTTGTGTGCTGCCTTGGTGTCTGCCTGGTCCTGCCTTCTTTCCTCTGTCTTGCAGATGTTGTGCTGTGGAAGCTCATCACCACACCTGCATATAAACCCCGGTTCCTACAACCGCCGTTTAGACCTCCGTTGGTCTGAGCATCTTGACGCTGTTATTGTATGTGTGCGCGTGGGCATTTACACGTCGCCACTTACCATTTCTTCTCTGCTCCTCCCGCACCAACACCACATTCTGTCAGCTCCGTGGGTGGCCACGTGGTACTGGTCATCAAACAACACACCTTCCTCTGAAGCCGGTTTCCTAGCTATCATCCATCCTGGTCAGCATCCTTTTCCACCTCGGCTCAAGTTCCAGCAGGCTGTTTTCACAGCAGCCCAGTCTGGATCTCCACGCTCTTGGCCTCCTTCACATTCTCAAAATTGTTGCACATTTATCTGCTGTATAATAAATCCTGTTCAGTTTACTCGATTCCAGCCTCCCGCATTTTGGGTCCATCATTCCGTTTGGGTTCGGACCGTAACACTTATGATATTTTTAATCAGGAAAATATGTCCGACCATAATTTGTTTTGTTTTTTTACAGAAATTGTGTCATTAGTGTGGTAAGGATAATGGAAAGTGGAGAGATATGTATTTATTTAACATTATAAGCTTTGATTTTATTGTATAATTCATTGTAACATTCCAGAATACCTGTCATAGATAAAAGAAGCAGAATATGGAATGATAAATACAAACATCCATCTATTTTCTATACCCGCTTACTCCAATTAAGGGTCATGGGGGGCTGGAGCCTATCCCAGCAGTCGTAGGCCGTGAGGCGGGGACACCCTGGACAGGACGCCAGTCTACCGCAGGGCTAAATACAAACAGAACCATTAACAAATGATGCCACTTGGTTATTTTACTTGAGTTGCTAAAATATTGTGGTTGCTTGATGGTTAACAGCTGTTTTACATCCATTTGGCAACGTTTTGAATTTTAAACTCTTGAATTTAATTATCTCAGTAAATCTGTCACAGGGCCACATGTCCCTGAATGCAAAATAATAATAATAATGATGATGATGATGATATAATAATAACATAATAATAACATAATAATAACAATAATAATAACGATGATGATAATAATAATAACAATAATAATAATGATGACGACGACGACAATGATGATGATGATAATAATAATTACAATAATAATAACGATGATGATAATAATAATAACAATAATAACAATGATGACGACGACGACGACGATGATGATAATAATAATAACAATGACGATGATGATGATAATAATAATAACAATAATAATAACGATGACGATGATGATGATAGTAATAATAACAATAATAATAACGATGATGATGATAATAATAATAACAATAATAATAACGATGACGACGATGATGATAGTAATAATAACAATAATAATAACGACGATGATGATAATAATATTAACAATAATAATAACGATGACGATGATGATGATAGTAATAATAACAATAATAATGACGATGATGATGATGATGATAATAATAATAACAATAATAATAACGACGATGATGATAATAATGACAATAATAATAACGATGATGATGATGATAATAATAACAATAATAATAATGATGATGATGATGATGATGATAATAATAATGACAATAATAATAACAATGACGATGATGATAATAATAATAACAATAATAATAACGATGATGATGGTGATGATGATAATAATAATAATAATAACAATGATGATGATGATGATAATAATAATAATAACAATAATAATAACGATGATGATGATGATGATGATGATGATGATAATAATAATAATAATAATAACAATGATGATAATAACAATAATAATAACGATGATGATGATAATAATAATAACAATAATAATAACAATGATGATGATGATGATAATAACAATAATAATAACGATGATGATGATGATAATAATAATAATAGGAAGTGTCTACTTTTAAGAGCCATACTGAATATTTGGCTTGAGACCAGTTTATATTTTTGGAAACATTGTGTTTGTGTTTTGGGTTGTTGAAAAAAAGTTGGCTTAGTTTAGTTATCTTATGCTCTCATTTTACACATTTTGCACACCCTCAGTATTTATTTAACTCTGGATTAGGAAGACAAACAGGAATTCAGAAATATGAAAACAACTGAAGAGCTCAGATGCAAAACCCAGTAAGTCCCTTTTTTTCAAATGGAGAAAAATGTAGTTGAAAATGGAGATTTAAAGGAAACCCTATGTGGAAATGCACAGACTTTCATCAATAACATGAAATCAGTTTATTCAAATTCTTTCATATTTTGTACACTGATGGTCCCCTTGAGAGTCAAGTACATGTTGGCCTCAACTAAAAATGTATGGTTTTGGAGATACTGGGTTTTGCATCTGAACTCTTCCATTGTTCTTGCCATTTATTTGACATGAACAAGTTATATTTTTTAAAATGATTAATTTTTTTTTGTTTCAACTTCAAGATACTGATGAGTGAACCAACAGGCAGCAAGCAGTATGAAGCTGAATGTTACAAAATCAACCAAACAAGGGAAGGAAGGACAACAACTCAAGAAGGAAGAGGTCCATAAGAGCATCCAAAAGAGAATCGAGCACAACCACATTACTTCCCATCAAACGTTAAGGTAACTGCGCTTTAAATATTCCATCAGCACTGACGGGCAGAGAGGTTTCACACTCTGTGGTGGACCATGTTATGGTTTGACTTAAAACAAGTTTCACATGACAGCAGTGATATCCATGGAAAAACACAACCAGAAACAGGGCACACGGAGGGCAAAGACAACAATGATTCCACTTGTACCACACGACTTCCCACTGCAGCCTGCAGGAAGAGTTACAAATGCACACACACACACACACACACACACACACACACACACACACACACACACACACACACACACAGGGAAGTGATTGGTGGGTTTGTGAGCAGGCTATCCATATCCTCTCTCCAAATTTGCTTTGGCAATGCTTTCCGTGGGAATTGTGAGAGACCGACTCTCCTCAGCCGAAGAGAGCCAGGGATCGGCCCACCAAGGAGAAGGAAAACTCAGGAACATAACAGGGAGATGGGAAGGAGGGGGTAAGTAAATACAGCTGGACTTTCCATCCTGCTTCCTTTTCCATCCCTTCCCCCCATAGCAAGGAAAGAGTCAAGCTCAAGTCCTCAGCTGTTTGCAAACGGATCAAATGCTCACAATAACATGATCTACTGACAGGGACAAGAGAACCACACAGCCACGGGAACGCCACACAAAATCAGCTTTCAAAACACAAATACTGTCTATCGTCAAGGTGCAAACGTCTGGATTTCATCATTTTCAAGACAAATATTTGGCTGAAATTATGCACGCAGCCTGTGCCCGTGATCTTTGGAAACCAGCTCATGTCAGAAATGGGGGGCCATTTCTACCCAAATCCAGCTCTGGTGTAGTATTGGGGATTAAGGCTGCAACTCTCAATTAGATTCATAATTACGTATTGTACGGATTATTTTTCTGAGTAATCGGGTCAGACTGTGGCCTTGTGAAACAGAGACAGACAGGACTGTGGTCAGGCTGAAATCAGGCCAGCCACAAGTTCACACTGACCACAGCATCCTGAAGAAGGATCAGAATGTGTAGAGGAGCTGTGAATGTAAACTGCAGGCTGTTTAAAACCTTTGCACAATCCTCTAAATTTGGAGTACGGCAGGAAATAGTTTCTGCAGGGCATCGAATTTGCGCCAACAACTTGCTCGCTGTTTGTGCAGCATGACAGTGAGTCTGCTGTGGGGTGAGGCGTAACGTTTGATTTTGCACTGTAAAATTACAAAGCCACACAACTACAGAAAAGTCTCACTTGTTCCATCTAAAACTTCCAAAGGTCCCAAAGATATTTTTCTCAATAGAAGTTAATTTTTATACACGAGCAACATGTGGCCAGTGACGCCTACAAATGTGTGCACAGACAAAAAGCAAGAATGGAAAAGGAAAAGCAGCATCCTCCAGCCACATCCGCAGAGGACTAAACGGAGTGTGGAGCAGGTATCCTGAGGGCCCTCTGTCACCATTACACAGAAATACAGCACAGAACACACTGAGATCTCACCCAGGTCGGGGCCTGTGGTGATCATTCAGACTGCGTCCACATTAACACGACACTACAAATGAAAATGTACGACAGAGTTTTAGGGCCACATTGAATTATTTATTTTTTTTTTTTTGGACTTCGAGAATAAAATCGTAATATTACGAGAATAAAGTCGTAATATTACGAGAAAAACAGTCGTAATATTACAAGAATAAAGTCGTAATTTTACAAGAATAAAGTCGGAATATTACGAGAAAAAAGTCGTAATATTACGAGAATAAAGTCATAATATTACAAGAAAAACAGCCGTAATTTTACGAGAAAAAAGTCGTAATATTACAAGAAAAAAGTCGAAATATTATATTATGACTTTATTCTCATAATATAATGACGTCATTCTCGAAAAAATTCTGAATTTATTCTCGTAATATTACGACTTTATTCTCATAAAATTACGACTTTATTCTCGTAATACTGTGGCTTTATTCTCGAAGTCTTAAAATTATGACTTTATTCTCATAATATTACAACTTTATTGTCGAAGTCTAAAAAAAAAATAATAATTCAATGTGGCCCTAAAACGCCGTCGTAAAAATGACACGTGTCCATGTCCAAAAATGTCTCCGTCTATCCTAAACTGTGCAAATTCCTTCTGCATTTGTAGTTCTCTCGTGCAGAGCTGGCTAAAGAAGCGTTGATCTGTGCCATCATGTGGCAGGAGGTGGAAACGTCCTGTGTGCACATTTCTGGAATTACACTGGAAATTATTTACTGTGATAAAACATGAAAACTCGCTCAGTCACTTCATTCCAGGGTGCATCCAGAAGTGCTGTTTGCTTTCTGGTTAAAAATGCCTCCACCTCACCAGTGGGCTGCTGCAGAGAAGCCCTGCCTGCAGTTGGCGATGTTTTGTCCATAAAATAGTTCTTGAAAGTTGTACAGAGCGATATTTAAGCCTAAATATGCTGGAAAATGGAAAATAACCACTGCAGTGTTGGTCTCAGTCTTATTCTTCTGTGTTGTGTCACTGTGACAAGATATACTGCTGCTTCCCCCTGCTGGCAGGTAGTGTTACTGCACCATTAACCAAAAAAAACATTTCACTGTTCACACACAGGAAAGTGCCTGACAGATTAGGATTTATGTGCTCTGGAGGGTGTGTTAGGGTGGTTCGTGTTCATGTTCATGCGGGTGGAAAGCCAAAACAGACAGATAATTAGTTGTCTTAACTGAAAACAAAGTGGTGTTGAGAGCCCCTTAGATTCACCCAACATGCACCTCTGAAAGAGTTCTAAAAGTCCACTATGGTTCACTTCACTTTGTGAGTGTATTAAGCATTAGGGGTGCAACAAGAATGATGTTTGCTGGAATATACCTGCTCCACACTTACGTGTCCACAGCAGACTCACTATCATGTTGCACAAACAGCGACCTGTTGCATTACCTCATTGCACTGAGAAAATATTATTTTGGAGCAAGTTTGATACCCTCCAGGAATTATTTCCTGCACTTTTGCAGATTTAGAGATTTGCATAAAAGTTTTAGACAAGCTGCAGTTTAAATTCACAGCTTCTCTGCACATTTTGATCCTCCTTTAACATGCTGTGATCAGTGTGAACGTGTAGCTCATCTGATTTCATCCTGACCACAGTTCTGTTTGTCTCTGGTTCACTGAGCCACAGTCTGCTCCAATTACTCAGGAAAATAATCTAATTCTGAATGGAATGAATCTAATTGGGAGTTGCAGCCTTAATCCCCAATACTTACACCACTTGTACACGAGATAAACACGATCTGGTTTCCAAATATCATGGGCACAGGCTGCATGCACAATTTCAGCAAATGTTTGTCTTGAAAATGAAGGAACCCAGACAGTTGATGAGGGGCGAGTTAAAAACCTGTGTGAAGCTACCCCCCCCCCCCTTCAAAATATTAAATAAAATAGCACCGCTGTTCGTTTGTGCTCTCTTTGTGTCGTAAATGTATTGTTTGCACTGTTAAAGCTTTTCCCAGTGTTTTTTGCACTCAGAAGACATACCCCACATTGCATATTAATGAAGGCAAACATATTAAATGGACAGTGTGTGATTTTGCTCATATTTGCTCATTTAAATGTCACAGTTAGGAGATCAGGTTGCAAATTTGTTTGCGGGTGCTACGGAGTTTCTGCATGTCTTTATTCTGGGTTGACTGCATGGTCACAGTGTTATGGAAGCGGAGGCATAAGATGTTCGCTCAGCGTACCAGTAATCCCATCCCCATATTTTTTTATCACTGTGTTAGATGTGATAAGCCGTTAGTCTGCTAGTTTGTGCAGCAGCTCAGAGCGCTTTAAGTTAAAATAAGAACTGAACAGGACAAGAAAGCTTTGAATAAATTACTGTATAATCTGAACTTGGACTTCATGCCCAAATTGCACTGAATGAGTTTAAAGCTCTGCCTCGTCTGTGTGCAAGTGTTTTACTCAACGTCAGCAAGTTTTAATGTTGTTCATTTTATTCTGCTATTTGTGATTAATGTCACGTCAGCTTTTATCATAGTCATCAGTCGACTCTTCCCGCAATGAAAATAAATCTCATAATCCACCAGGACAAAAATAAAATAAAATCTAAAAAATATTAAATTACTCTGTTTGGTGTCCGTGTAACAAGTGAAAGAGGTGACGAGTGTATGATTTGCTCCTGCACAGAAAATTCTGCAGAGTAAAATAGACTCTGCCGGGATAACAGTTGGTCCCAGTCTAAACAGAGTAAAATACACTCTATTATAGAGTGAAATCAGCTCTACCGTAATGTCAAATAAAGTGTTTCAACTCCAATAAGAGTTGATTTTATACTGTGATAGAGTTGATTTAACGGTGCATTTACACATAGGCAAGACGCGTTACAAATGTCATATTTACGTCATTCGTGGCACATTCCTGACATTCTTAATGTGACTTAACACATCTGAATAGGTTTCTTAATAGTGCGTGATATTTGTGATTTTCGTGGAGCATGTTTTTGGCTGTCAAAAAATCTTCCACGAATGTCACACACCACCCTCATTTCATCTCATGTCGTGGAGGTCGCAACTGAGTGTGTTGATCCGTCTTGATTAGTGGTGATCCTTAATAAAGCGTGACAGCATTCTTCTCTGACGTGTGCACAATTAAACCCTCCTGCACCGCATTCATGCTCCTCAGCATGCTCCTTCAGGAGTTCCACCTGCTGCATGTGCCTGAGAATTGGGAAAACGAGCAAAACAAGAGCCACGTGGAGCCATACATCTGGCTCTCCGTCTCCTCCTCCTTTCTGCACCACTTCTTGACACAGAGCCCAACTAAGCATGCAGTCACAAAGTTCTTCTGCTGTGGCTTTTGAGGAGCAAACTGGAGCTATCTGAATTGTTCAGCAACTGATGGTTGGATGAATACAGGGGTGTGTGTGGAGACAATTCGCCTCATTTACAATGTGACAGAACTTAATGATGTGCTGTTACACCCGTTCGTGGCATTCGTGACGTGTTGTCATTATGTGTAAATGCAGCATAACTCTACTTGGACTGGGACCAAATGTTGTCCCAGCAGAGTAAATTTTACTCTACAAAATTTACTGCATTGTAAACACAGGGAGGAGATGCTTAAGCATTCGGCTTGAGCTCAGAGGATCCTCAGTTCAAATCCCAGGCTAACAGGAAAATCACAAAGGGCCCTTGGGCAAGGTCCTTAATCCCTAGTTGCTCCTGGTGTGTAGTGAGCGCTTTGCATGGCTGCACCCTGACATTGGTGTTGTGAGTGTGTATGAGTGAATGTGAGCCATAACTGTAAAGCGTTTTGAGCACCTGATGCAGATGGGAAAGTGCTGTATAAATGCAGTCCACTTACACATTACCCCACACGATAACATCACACTGCCGGTTCGAATGCAGCGCCTCTAGCTGCGGTTTATTTTTAGTCAAATTTTTTTTGCACGAAAATTTGAATTTTGAAAATAACTGCAAAAATTAGTTAAACACTTTACAAGAGGTCCTGTTTAAGTGTCTTGGGGTTTAGTAATCTTATCAAACAAACATGTAGGTTGTGATGTCAATTTGGGATAGGGTAAAGGCAAAGGAAAGGTGAAAATGTGCAAAAGAAAATACTAATACAACACTCATTCAGTAGTATAAAGTATTTTACACATCAAAACCACAATTTGTGAATGCATTTAAAGCCTTTCAAATTACACACAACTGAGAAATTTTAGTTTCTGCCAAAATCTGAGCATTATAATGTAGGCTTATTTTTGTCACGTGCTGCAAAATTACTCCTTGTTTTATTGAAGAGAACATATTTACCCGGCGTGGGAACACTTGTGGCCTTTCTGTGTGGAGTTTGCATGTTCTCTCCGGCTTCCTCCCACATCCGTAGACATGCAGGTTAGGTGAATTGGAAACTTGTGTGTGCATGTGTGCATATGTTTGTCTGTCTATATTTGGCCCTGTGACAGCCTGGTGTCAGGTCCAGGGTATATCCTGCCTCACGCCCTATGTCTGCTGGTATAGGCTCCTGTCCCTTTGTGACCCTTAATTGGGGTGAGTGGGTACAGAAAATGAATGGATGGATCTATAATTGGGGAGATTCCATAGCAAATCTTTTAGTTTCCTTTTAACAGCATCTACAGGAGAAAGCACATGTTAACATATTAGATTTATCCAGAAATAAGGTGCTTTAGAACATTTTCCACCATTTGGTTTACTTGAGCAGTTTGCTCAAGCAGCCAGCTGACGTCATGCTGCCTTTCTTTGAATTTAATTTAACCAAGTTAGTCCCATTGAGATCAAGACCTCTTTTGCAAGGGAGATAATTAGAAAGTTTCCAGTTCACCTAACCTGCATGTCTTTAGATGTGGGAGAAAACCGGAGCACCCAGAGGAAACCCACACAAACAAGGGGAGAGCATGCAAACTCCACACAGAAAGGCCACAGGTGGGAATCAAACCCATGACCTTCTTGGTGTGAAGCAAGACTGCTAACCACTAAGCCACCGTGCTATTCTTTACTCTGTTGTTGTGTGTTTCCCAGCATCCTTCACACAAGTCAGGGGAAGCCCCCTTGTGATGTATGTATTATTATCAAATGTAGTTCATGGCCGTCTGATCGCTGGAATTTCTTCCCTTCAGGGGAACAAAGTTTAAAGTTTTTCCAGACAGCACAAATTTTAACCTACCTCTTGAGTTACGTACTATTCCTGACCTAGCACTTTTTAAATCTAAGTTAAAGACTTATTTATTTAAACTGGCTTTTAACACTTAGTGGGGAGGTGACATGTTCTGTTATTTTATGTTCTTTTTTTTTATGTGTTGTTTTAAAATTTTATTTTATATGTGTTTTATTTTGTAAATTTGTGTTTTTAATGTTAAGCACTTTGGACACCAGTCGGTGCTGTAAAGCGCTTTATAAATAAATGTTGATTGATTGATTGATTGATTAATCATATTGGATATGTCAAATTATAAATCCCTCATTTAAAGGCTAAGGAATAAGATTATAGTGATGCCAGTTTGTTTATTTTTTTATGTAAATCTTTAAAAAGTGTTTTAGTGGTTAGCACTGTTGCCTCACAGCAAGAAGGTCATGGGATCGCTTCCCAGCTGGTCCTTTCTGTGTGGAGTTTGCATGCTTTCCCCGCGACCGTGTGGGTTTTCTCTGGGTGCTTTGACTTCCTCCCACTTCCAAAGACATGCAGGTTAGATAAAATGGAACCTTTGAAGTCACAGCATGTGTGTGTGCAAGTGTGAATGTGTTTGTCTGCCGATATGTGGTTCTGCAATAGACTGGTGTACCAAGCCTCCACTCCCTATGACTGCTGGAATAGGCTCCAGACTCCCGTGACCCTTGCATTTGTGACTTGTATGCATTTTCTGAGTCCCTCCGTTCATGCCCAGTTGCCCAAAATGACAGGTATTTCCCCTCGTCTAACTCGGGGGAATAGCTGTCATTTTGGGCAACTGGGCATGAACGGAGGGACTCAGAAAATGCATACCGCATGACAACAGCATGTTATTTGCATTATTATCACTTTTTACTGAGATACACAACACGTAATGCGTACATAAAAAGTTGGCTCACTTAAGTGTTGTCGTGTCAGCTGGCGCGCGCACTGCTCTCCAAATTCGACAGTGCGTCCTTATTAAGCTGGCTGCTTTAGCTGCTGTTCATGGTCGTACTATCCATGAGAGTATCCATATTGGGAACAAAACACACTTCTCACCTTTTCATCTTTTCCTCTGCAGACAGTTTTTTTTTCCCCCTCTGTGGACAGTTCTTTGGCTGCGCGCTATGACATCATTTGTTTACACACAGCGGATGGGTATAGCCAGGTAGCGTCGACATAAATCTACAATACCAGCCTAGCAACACCCCGGTAAAGTGATAATAATATGTATCGTATTGAGTTCTGAGAAACGATATAAAGCCCTAGTTTTTATACATGCAATCCTTCAGTAAATCAGGCCCATAGTGTCAAAACAAATTCACCATCATGTGGATTTTGCAACTGAAATGACAGTTCCTAAGTATACGCAGGTAATTTTGCTGAGTAAAATTGACTCTGCTGGGATAGAATTTGATCCCAGTCCAACCAGAGTGAATTATACGCTATCACAGAGCTAAATGAGCTCAAAACAGTGTAAAATCAACTCTTATTGGAGTAAAACCACTTGCATTGACCAGACGGTGTCGCAGACTGAACAGTCCTCCGTCAGCCCTGACGTCACTGCGCATGCGTCATCAGCTGCAGCTGCACAAGCTGTTCGCTGATGCGTTCACCGCGCGTTGGTCATTTCAATGTGTCACCGTTTAAAGCCTCGTTTCTACTTAACACTGACTTTAGAATGATTCAAGAGGTTTTACCTTGTCATGTGATGGTTAATAATCACATTAATCCATTTGACTGTTTGGGTGGAGAGTCTCTGTCACACGGGCGGCTGGGCCCCAGCATGACACACACACAGTGGAGTCAGGGTGGGCCAATGTTTAGGGGGGGACTGTTCAGTCTGCAACAGCTGTCGAGCTGATTCACTCTGTGACAGAGTGTAATTTACTCTTTTTAGAATGGGATGAAATGTTATCCCATCAGAGTAAATTTTACTCAGCAAAATTTGCTGTGTACAGCCCTGAAAGACGTTCCTTAGAAGGAAGGACTGCATAATGAGAGGCAGTGTGTGTCTGTGGGACTGAGGCAGACAGCGAGGAAGACATTTTTCTGCTTGGTGAGTCAACGTGCCCTGCAGTTCAGCCTGCCAGTGGAAGGGTTAAGTCACATGACTGACCAAAGACACAGCATTGTGTGTGTGTGAGTCTGCACTTCAGTACCCATAATGCCTGGCAGTATTCCACTGGCCCGTAAGTAATACTTGGAACTCAAACTACGACCTTTGATGTGTGATGTACACACACACACACACACACACACACACACACACACACACACACACACACACACACACACACACACACACACCTACAAAAGGAAGCCCGCTCTCTCCCCCACATCAAAGGCCCTGGCAGCTGGAGAAAGGCCACATCCCATAAAAATACATCACATGACAACACCTAAAACAAACACTCAGCCATTTTTATCTCCACTACGACGAACTCGAAACACACACACACACACACACACACACACACACACACACACACCATGCACTCCTGCACTCCTGTCGAGATAGTTTTGCTACTCTTTGGGGTTTCTTTCGTGTTGCTGTAATTTCATGAGATTTCTCTTTCATCATACATGAAAGTACCATGTGCGTGTTTGAACCAAAACATTTAGAACTAGCACCCATGTTAACATACAACCGTTTTCAAAAACTTACAAAAATTATAATTCTAAATATTAAAATACTGACTTATATAACTGGCTGTTTATAATACAATATTTTCCTGTGTATAAGTCACAGGTTGTTTTTTTTTACTAGTTTAGGAGGTCCTACTATTCCAAAAAAAAAAAAAAAAAAAAAAAATCATGCATTCATTACTACTACAAAAAGTAATTGTAAATGTCTAATAAAAGTACAGGACAACAATGCACATAAATCAGAATCAGAATCAAATTTAATTGAATCAAAGTTCTCACATACAAGGAATTTGATCTGGTGTCATGGGTGTACAAACAACAATAAAAGAAAATACTTCTATAAGAAGTAGAGGAGTCAAGAAGACAAATGGGCAAGCTAAAGGCGCGGGCAAACGGCGATCACTGAATGAAGAAAAAAAGTCACAATGTCACAAATCGTCGAGAAAAAGTGGAGAATGAGCTTGAACTTCTCCCATCACCGAAAAGCCTGCGAGTCCAGAGCACATAAAAGAATGAAACAAAACCGAAACTAACAAAAGAAAAGTGAAGTGAACAGCGACCTTAACGCAATAATAAAATCAAAACAAACGTTACTTGACAGCGGGTATCAGACCGAGCGCCAGCCTGTGATCATTTCTGCAGCCAACGTGTTCTGTCCACAGCACCTGCAGGTGCGACAGTTGTCTTGCAAACAGGTGTGTCTTCACAAAAACAATGTGTGCGCACACGCACGTTCGCATGCATGGTGTGGCTGGAATGTTCTAGCGACACCATCATACCACAGACGGCATGCGAACCTGCGCACAGCCGTTTGCGTGTGAGAGCACAGCCTCTCCAGCCACAGACGGCTGGAACGTGCATAAATAGTTAAAGTAGTTGATCAAACATTCTTGCCACAATTGTTTCCGTATGACAACGCTGGTTTTCGGCCCACACATGGACAAATCACATTCAGCTCAGTTCGTCAGATCTTTAGTTATTCATCCTTTCAGATATCATCAATGTTCATGCAAGACATCGGACTGGGGAGGTTGGAAGACAGTCAAACGAAATGCTGATGGTACAAGATCTACGCAAACGATGAGGAACCATCAAGACAGAAAGCAAAATGGAATACGGACAAACTGAAGTTGTCTTTGGGATTTGTTCACATTTTTCAACAGTGAAAATTCTGACGAAGTGCCAGCTGCAGGAACAAAGCTGGACAATGGTTAAATGATGTCTCCGAAAGTCAACATAACTCCAGACTTCTTGTTTCATTTTGGCTTTGGTGTCCTTCGTTAGCGCCGTGTGACCGGGGTTTAAGTTTACTGTCAAATGGTTGTTCATTCGGCTGCTCCCGGTTTTGTTCGAGGTCGCCACAGCGGATACAACCACATCCGCATTGGTAATTGGCAAGTTTCACGCCGGATGCCCTTCCTGACGCAACTCCAGTTTTTTACCTGGAGAAACACACACAGCTGCTGGTGTTCCAAAGAGGTCTCCCATCCAAGTACTAACCAGATCCTGCTCTGCTTAGCTTCTGAGATCTGGCTTACACAGAGCAGACCGGCTGCAAGTTTACTGTCAAATGGTCTCTGGCATTATTTATAAGTCTAGCTGCGGATGTAAAGAAGCTGTTTTTGTATCTTGAGGTTTTAGTCCTGATGGACCTCAGCCATCTGCCAGAGGGGAGGGTAACAAAAAGTTATACTTATACTCTGGTGTGAGGGGTAAATGTTTCTTCCTCTTCAAGAGTAATTTTTTGACAGGTGTGATACTCCAGAAAACATGGCACTGGCTTATTCGGGAATGTTGTAAGATAAATTTCAAATTTGAGATCAATTTGAGCACCATGTGTTGCTACCTTTGTCAGGTTGTTTTGTTCCTCCCTCCTTGTTTTCAATGGCATACTCCAAGGTTCCATAATAGGACCACCACTCTTCACCGTGTATGAAAATGCTCAAATGTCAGTGGTGATTGTGTCTTAGGTATGTTTTATGTTTGTATAATTTCAATATTGTGTAAGTTTTGTATTTTTTTCTTTGAAATGTTCTGGTTTTACAAAAATAGCTGTCCAGTTAATGATGACTTGATGAAATTGTTTAACCCATGTTACATATTTGTGTGTGATGTGCGACACTGACAATACAGTAGCTACGTTCCCCAATTAAATTATTGACCAATTTGTATTTGGGGACCATTCCATGACAGTTTGATGGATTATTTATATCTGATCTTGACAAAGTCAGATTTCATTCTCCTATGTGATTGCAGCATTACTGAGAGTTGAAAGAATATTGTTGAGAATAAGATATAAAATAAAGAAAATACATTAGTTTCCAGTTTGTATTCTTCCCCACAGCTGCTAATTTGTTTACCAAAAGAATTAAGTGGCCCTTCATAGTCACTGCACAAGCATTTCAAGTGGATATTGCCAGCAGTGTGTAGGAGGGTGAAAAGCTCTTCAAATACAAACCCTGAAGAATTTCAGATGAGATGATTAACAAGATCTACAGGCACTAGGCACAGCCTTCAATCCCTTCAGGCTTCCAGTACACAGCAGGAACATAAATCAAATAAGTGGCAGATCTGCTGTGGCTCAGGGGCTGTAAATGAGGTGCTGATAGAATAAACAAGCGTGCTTAAAGGTTTGGTTCTTTTTAACCATCTGACACATTATAAAGGATCACCTGGAAGAGAGGTGAGCCGCCATCAACAAACTGCATCCTGCTCTTTATGAATGAAAACACGCATCCCAAGCGCTCACGTGGGTCAGCTGTGAACAAGGAGAACCGGCAACCAAACAATTCCAGGAACTGTTTCAACCCCATTTTAGTGGTCTGAGTTCTAAATCCTGCATCATGGGCTTCAGAAAATATTTTCGTTTGGCCTCTCCCATTTTGTTCAGGGTCACCACGTTGCATCCGTTTTGGATCTCCATGATGACTCTGGACAGGTTCAACGTCAGATGCCTTTCCTGAAGCAACTCCAGATGCACACGAAGTACGCAGCACAGGTGACCTCAAACTAAGAACCTTCTCATTCTTAAAAGAAGAAGGGCACTTCTCTCCCTCTCTCTCTCTCTCTCACACACACACACACACACACACACACACACACACACAAACACACACTTTCCTGGCCTTGCTCCTTTATGTCGATCACCTAAAAATGAAAAAAATAAGGCAACATGACCTCTCGGGGTTTAATTAAGATTGTTAGAAAATGTTTGGATTAGATTAGATTAGATTAGCCTAGATAGAAGTTTATTAATCTCTCGGGAAGACTCCCTCAGGGAAACTGAGATTCCAGCAGCATTGTATAGCAGCACACAGGGTAAGAAGCACACAGAGCATCAAAAGTGAAAGTTAAAAAGTGAGGAGTTGTACAGTCTGATGGTCTGAGGGACAAATGAGTTTTTCAGTCTGTTGGTCCTGCACTTGGGAAGGAGCAGTCTGTGGCCGAAGAGGCTCCTCTGGTTGCTGATCGTCCATAATGTCCAATAATATATCCAGTGTTCTCTGCTCTGCCACCGTCACCAGAAAGTCCAACTTCATGCCAACCACAGAGCCAGCCCGCCTGATCAGGTTATCTAGCCTGGATGTATCCTTCTTGGGTGTGCCGCCAGCACATCACGTGTAAAAGAAGACGCTGGCTACTACAGACTGGTAGAACATCCACAGGAGTTTCCTGCAGATGTTAAACAACCGCAGCCTCCTCAGAAAGTCCAGCCTGCTCTGTCCCTTCCTGTACAGGTGGTTGGTGTGGGTTGTCCAGTCCAGTTTACTGTCCAGCCACAGCCTGAGGTACTTGTAGGAATCCACAGCCTCCAATGTATTTATTTACAGTAGTGTTCAGAATAATAGTAGTGCTATGTGACTAAAAAGATTAATCCAGGTGTTGACTATATTTCTTATTGTTACATGGGAAACAAGGTACCAGTAGATTCAGTAGATTCTCACAAATCCAACAAGACCAAGCATTCATGATATGCACACTCTTAAGGCTATGAAATTGGGCTATTAGTAAAAAAATAGTAGAAAAGGGGGTGTTCACAATAATAGTAGTGTGGCATTCAGTCAGTGATTTCGTCAATTTTGTGGAACAAACAGGTATGAATCAGGTGTCCCCTATTTAAGGATGAAGCCAGCACCTGTTGAACATGCTTTTCTCTTTGAAAGCCTGAAGAAAATGGGACGTTCAAGACATTGTTCAGAAGAACAGCGTAGTTTGGTTAAAAAGTTGATTGGAGAGGGGAAAACTTATACGCAGGTGCAAAAAATTATAGGTTGTTCATCTACAATGATCTCCAATGCTTTAAAATGGACAAAAAAAAAACCAGAGACACATGGAAGAAAACGGAAAACAACCATCAAAATGGATAGAAGAATAACCAGAATGACAAAGGCTCACCCACTGATCAGCTCCAGGATGATCAAAGACAGTCTGGAGTTACCTGTAAGTGCTGTGACAGTTAGAAGACGCCTGTGTGAAGCTAATTTATTTGCAAGAATCCCCCGCAAAGTCCGTCTGTTAAATAAAAGACGTGCAGAAGAGGTTACAATTTGCCAAAGAACACATCAACTGGCCTAAAGAGAAATGGAGGAATATTTTGTGGACTGATGAGAGTAAAATTGTTCTTTTTGGGTCCAAGGGCCACAGACAGTTTGTGAGACGACCCCCAAACTCTGAATTCAAGCCACAGTTCACAGTGAAGACAGTGAAGCATGGTGGTGCAAGCATCATGATATGGGCATGTTTCTCCTACTATGGTGTTGGGCCTATATATCGCATACCAGGTATCATGGATCAGTTTGGATATGTCAAAATACTTGAAGAGGTCATGTTGCCTTATGCTGAAGAGGACATGCCCTTGAAATGGGTGTTTCAACAAGACAATGACCCCAAGCACACTAGTAAACGAGTAAAATCTTGGTTCCAAACCAACAAAATTAATGCCTCGCAGATGTGACAAAAACTGTGGTTATACAACTAAATACTAGTTTAGTGATTCACAGGATTGCTAAAAAAGCAGTTTGAACATAACAGTTGTGAGTTTGTAGCGTCAACAGCAGATGCTACTATTATTGTGAACACCCCCTTTTCTACTATTTTTTTTACTAATAGCCCAATTTCATAGCCTTAAGAGTGTGCATATCATGAATGTTTGGTCTTGTTGGATTTGTGAGAATCTACTGAATCTACTGGTACCTTGTTTCTCATGTAACAATAAGAAATATACTCAAAACCTGGATTAATCTTTTGAGTCACATGGCACTACTGTTATTCTGAACACTACTGTATTTATGTATTTGTATTTATTGTACTGCACTGTATTGTATTCATTTAAAAGTTTATTTAAATAATAATAAACCATTTTATAATTTATTCATTTAAAACATGTAATCCAGCAAACAGGTTGAGACAAAAACATAACCTCCATAACCTGGAGTCACTGTAAATATAGTTTTCTGGAATAAATCCAGGATTTTGATTTCTGAAGGTCCATGATGAGAGATAGATGTGAATCAAACAGGCCTGCAGAAGACATCATGTTTGTGAGCAAGTCGTCAAACGTGTGTCCACTGACTGAGGCAGGACTGTGTGTAAAACATCTCATGTTTCACAGACCAGAGGCTCCTCTCTTTTTCCTTACTGTCTGTAGGCTGGAATTAGGTCAGGCTGGTGGCTGTCTTACACACTATGATGAGCCACTGCCACTCCCGGAACACGCCACCCGACAGGCAAGCCGCCCAGAAGGTCTGCCGCACAACCAGCCTGATTTTACACACACACACACAGACACACACACACACACACTGAGTGCACAGCAGCTCCATTTTTGGAGCCAGCAAGTAACTGAACAAACTATGAATTATCACTGAATATATATTAGACTTCATTTTCATCAATCTTTAATAAATACAAACACTAGAGCACTGTGTGGAAAATCTGTCAACGGCAGGCAACACTAAATCTGAGGGAAATGAACTCATTGCATGGACAGATTATTTCACTGGAGAAAATATCTTGAATTAAGATTTTAAATCTAGAAATAAGCATGTCAAACACTTAAAATAAGAAATTAACACTTTAAACAAGATAAATTATCAAAAATTTCCAAATCTATTTTTTTTATCTCGGTAAAAAACAAATAACTTGCAGTGTACTGAGTGAGAACACTTTTGCTCCCTATACTTTCATGCAAGACATGGAGCTTTTCTGTTTGTAAGTTCTTATCAGCTATCTGCAATCTATAAGCTCATGGTGATGAATGCAGCAGAGTCATCAAACAACTCTCAAGCAACCAAAAAAAACCAGCATGACAGAGTGTAAAGCTTTAGGATAATGATCACAAAAATGAAATGCTACCAGTCAGAAAAAACTTGCCATAGTCTGAGAAGTGTCAATACATGGTTGCAAAACAAACTAGAGCACCACGCTCATAGAGTGCAAACCTCTGACAACACTAGTTCTCAATTACACAAAATTTAAAGCTTGTAGAAAATTTTGAAAATCATGGCAAAATATCAGTAACATACCTTATAGTAAAAAAGTCACAAATGCTTGTGTGTATTCCTGCAAATCCATTCAAAGCCATGGTCTTTTTTCCCAATGAAAGTCTACATTAACAAAAAAGTCATATTTGTGTGAATTACTGCAAATCCATTCAAATCCACAGTGTCTTTTTTCCAATGGAAGAAAGTCTACATTAATAAAAAAAAATATTGTCTGAAATCCTGTTTGAACAGCACAATGTTTATTTTCCAGGCAGAGAAAAATTCTTACCATGTTCCTTATGGCACAACATGCAGTTTGCTTTTTCTGTTTCTTTTATTCATGGAGATGACTTTAAATTCAAGCCAGTGCCAATTTCACAAATTCTTGATGCATTATCCAACTTTTTGACACAGTTTTTCTCGCCACAGACACAGCAAAATTCTTATTTTAAAAACTTGATAGCTCTAAAAAGTATGTGACGTCCACAGGCTATGTTTAGCTTTAAAATAGCGTCTTGCTGCAGGAGGCACACAGTGTCGCCATAGCAACCAAATGGTCCCGCTTTACGTCAACTGTCGTAACAGCCCCGCTTTGAGTGAGCCATTTTTCTCCGCGGAAATCCGCAGATCCACGGACACTGATCTGTATTTGGTTCACGGATCAATGTCCACGGATTTATAAAACTTGCACGTTGTGGTAAAAAATAAGAACGCTTTGCGATAGGCATTTTTAAAAACTTGGTGACTGTCACGATTACGGAGCAAAACACCAACACCCCCCCGCCGCCAACCCCCCGCCACATGATGAAATCCGTGGAATTCCGCTGATTTTTCACAGTCCTGAGTGTTATGTGTGAAGGAGCCCTTATCTCTGCTAGGCACAATTTGTCATTGCTTTTTGCCACTTGGTTTCTGACTGATAACTGGAAGACAGACAAACAGGCATAAAATTGGAACCATCCAATTTTGGTGGTGAAGGTAAATCCATAACAGAAATAAATGAGAGTGACTGAGGCACCTTTGGTTGAGATACGAGGTCTGTGAGAAAAGTAACGGACCTTATTATTTTTTTCAAAAACTATATGGATTTGAATCAGGTGTGATTACATCAGACATGCTTGAACCCTCGTGGGCATGCAAGAGTTTTTTCATGCCTGTCGGTTACATCATTTGCCTGTGGGCAGTCTTTGAGTGAGGAGTGGCCCACCCTCTCGTCGATTTTTTCATTGTTTAGGAATGGCTCAGAGACTGCTGCTTTGTTTGATCAAAATTTTTTCAAAACCTGTAAGACACAACTGAGTGGACACCATTCGATAAATTCAGCTGGTTTTCGGTTAAAATTTTAACCGCTGATGAGAGATTTTGGAGTTTTACTGTTGCCGTAAGGACGACCCACGGGGCCTGACGGCGATCTGCGCTCCGAGGCGGCATCGTCTTGCTGTTTCAAGCTGAAAACTTCCTAATTTCAGGCTCTGTTCACCCAAGACGTCGTGAGATAACAGAAAACTTTCAGAAGAATTCGGGATCAGGAGTTTATCCAGACATTCCACTGTTAAAGGAGATTTTGTAATAAAAGAACATGCAGGCAGATTCGCATGTCGGGCCGGACCCGACCGCGGGGGGTCGCCACAGCAAAAACACCTCCGTTGGAAACCTTAATTGACAAGTTGGAACATGCCCAAGCTGTTAAACAATTTCTCAGATACTCACTTGTTGAAAGCCATCAAAAGCCGCCTGAATTTTACAAATGGTTTTCAACACGGAGGTGTTTTTCATGTCGCGGCGCAGACGGATTTGCCACGTCGTCACGGATCCGACTCGGCAAATTCGTCCGCACGTTCTTTCATTACAAAATCTCCTTTAACAGTGGAATGTCTGGGTAAACTCCTGATGCCGGCTTATTCTGAAACTTCTCTTTCTCTGACGACGTCCTGGGTGAACAGAGCTTTAAATTAGGATGTTTTCAGCTCGAAACAGCCAGACAGACGCCACCTCCGACCGCGCCGCGCCAATCCGCTTTGTGGGCTGTGCTTAAAGCGAAAGAAACTCCACAATCTCTCATCAGCTGTTAAACTTTACACCGAAAACCAGCTGAATTTCTCGAATAGTGTCCACACGGATATCCCTCACCGGTCCTGAAAAAATTTGATAATGCAACGCGCCCCGTCTTCCTGCAGCGTCTCAGACAAAGAGATTCCGACGGGAGGAGGAGTCCACACCTCACTCAAAGCCTGCCCACAGGCGAATGACGTCACCGACAGGCATGACAAAACTCACGCATGCGCATGAGGGTTCAAGCTTGTCTGACGTAAAAACATATGAATCAAATCCATTTATTTTTTGAAAAAAATAAAAAGGACCGCTTTTTATATCACAGACCTCGTATAATGTACACCAAATAGGCTTTTCAAAATTTAATTCGTATGTCCACAAAATCCACAATAGATATCAGATTCAGTTCAAAATTTGTCAGGTGATAGTGAGCACCAGTCTGCACCTCACTTTCAAATATGAGAGTGATTGGGGCACGTTTGATTAAGATATAATGTAAAATATACATTAAATGGGGTTTTCAATGTTACATTTAAACGGCCACAAAATCAGTAATCCAGATCAGATGTGGATTAAAATTTGTCAGGTGATAGTGAGCACCAGTCTACACCTTACTCTCAAATATGAGCATGATTGGTGCACGTTTGATTAAGATATAATGTAAAATATACATAAAATGGGGTTTTCAATGTTACATTTAAATGGTCACAAAATCTGTAATCTGGATCAGATCCATATCAAACTGTTGATAAAGGATATTATCCTACATAACACTCACAAATATGACAGAAATTTGATCTTTTTGACAGTTACGATTTTTGAAAATTCGTTCACGGGATTACAATTTTCCAAGATTTATTGTGACTTTGACCTTTGACCTATGACTTTGAAAACTGAATCAGTTCTTGCCTATCAGGATATGAATCTTCAGTAAAAATTCCTAAACTATATGTGAAAAATTGTGGGCTCCAGGCTGGTCACAAACGAATGGGTGAAATAAAAATGTATTTTTATTAGCATGATTTATTTCTTTTTTTTAAAAGCATTTTCTTTATTTTATTTTTCAAGATCTGATCTTTACAAAGTTTTTCTTTTTTCAAAAACCTCTTGAAAATGGGAGTCATAAATTTAAGGTTGTCATATTCTGAATGGTATGTTTCTAACGGAATAATTCCCTGATGTCTCATAAATATGCAAGTGATTTATGAAAGAACAAATCCCCGTGCAGCATAAAATCCTGTGAAAAGCTTTGCTGTCTCTCGGCGCCACTCAGAGCAGCAGTGTGGTGCCAGCCTTTCCACTTCCCTTCATATTTAGAGTAACACCATCAACAGTAAAGCAGCTGTCAGAGAAGCCAGTGTTACCCGCTGACCCGCTGTCGCACACAGGAAAGACGTGCAATCATGACAGCAGACAGCGGCACTGGGAATTAGCACGAGCAAGTGAAAAAGTGTCACGTTTAGAAAATCCTGACAAGTGCAAAGCAGTCGTGGTCAGAGGTTGTGTTCTCTTCACTCAGACTGTGTAATGGTTGGGAGATAAAACAGCAGAGCCGGAATATCTCACCCAGATGCAGTCAGAACTTCCTCTGAGAAAAAGAACGTGAACGTCGTCTGTCAGAAAGGAAGCTACTGAACTCAAGGTGAAAGAACACAGACATTTGGTCATGTCCTCCTCAGAATATGTAGGTGTTTCAAAGTCCTTAAAAAATAAGACAAGGATCATGTCCCTGGAAAAGTGCTGCATTAAGCAGAGAACATTAAGGAGCAGATCGGACAGTCTGAACGTTTATCCCAAGGGAACCGAGAAGTCTGTCACACTCCTGCATTTCAATATTCAGGAGAAAACGTGGTCCTGGTCTTGTTGCTGTTATACGTGAGATGAGGGTCAGAGATGATGGCAGCCGTTACGTGTCCCACATACCAAAGTCACATTACAGTACAACTTCTGTTTTGCCAGCTGGCGGTGAAGGCGCACAGGTCCGGCCCGCTCTCCGCACCTCAGCGGTGCTGTGATGGGAATGTTTTTGACAGTTTTCAGACTTTCTGCACTAATGATGTTCTGCGTGCCCTGTGGCCAGCTGGAAGAGCTGCTCCCCCTCCAATCAGCATGTTGAACTGTTTTACCAGCAGACACACACAAGTGTGTGTCACACACTCTGTGTTAGCGGTAGTGACCTCGCCTGCTTGGCTTTTACACTCTTCTGCTTCCGAGAAGAAGAGTGTAAAAGCCAAGCAGGCGAGGGCAAGAACCAAGTCTATGATGATGGTCAGCCGACGTCTGAGTTTCCAGTTATCTCTCAACTATCATTGTAGAATTTCCAAAACATTTATGGAAAAGTGGAATTTTTTTCCCCACATTGTGCCGTCCCACCGACCAGGCACAATAAGAATCTTCTCCCTTTTTCCTCTGATAATGTTGATAATTTTCTTTACTGTCACTGTACATACACACAGTGAAATTTGTCCTCTGCATTAAATCCATCCTACTTCCAGTTAGACACAATCCAACCACTAGGGGCAGCACGCAGCCACAGTCTGGGTTGACACAACAGAACCAAGGTGGATCTGCATGTTGATTTGCCACTGGATACCCTTGCTGACACAACCTCAAATGCCATGGCGAATGAGCACGGGTGGTCTGGAACTGGGAACCCTCTGCTTTGGAAACGAGTGCACTGAGCACTTGGCCAGCGCACCACCCGCATACCAGACACAACATCATATAAATACTAAGCAGATGTCACTGATGACCGACATGTTGAATCTGTGCTGCAGCCTGTGACAGGTGGATGTGCCATAAGAGCGAGTCAGATAGAGTCCATCAGAGGAACAAATCAATGAGCACCACAGAGTCCCTGAGGGCCAATGAGGGTCAATGAGGGTCAATGAGGGCCAATGAGGGCCAGTGAGGGTCTGCGAGGGGCAGTGAGGGCCAGTGAGGGTCAGCGAGGGCCAGTGAGGGTCAGCGAGGGCCAATGAGGGTCAATGAGGGCCAATGAGGGCCAGTGAGGGTCAGTGAGGGTCAGCGAGGGTCAGTGAGGGCCAGTGAGGGTTAATGAGGGCCAATGAGGGCCACTGAGGGTCAGCGAGGGCCAGTGAGGGTCAGTGAGGGCCAGTGAGGGTCAATGAGGGCCAGTGAGGGTCAATGAGGGCCAATGAGGGCCAGTGAGGGTCAATGAGGGCCAGTGAGGGTCAGCGAGGGCCAGAAAGGGTCAGCGAGGGCCAGTGGGGGTCAATAAGGGCCAATGAGGGCCGGTGAGGGTCAATGAGGGCCAGTGATGGTCAATGAGGGCCAATGATGGCCAGTGAGGGTCAATGAGGGCCAGTGAGGGCCAGTGAGAGTCAATGAGGACCAGTGAGGGTCAGCAAGGGCCAGTGAGGGTCAATGAGGGCCAGTGAGGGTCAATGAGGGCCAGTGAGGGCCAGTGAGGGTCAATGAGGGCCAGTGAGGGTCAGCGAGGGTCAATGAGGGTCAGCGAGGGCCAATGAGGGTCAATGACTGCCAATGAGGGCCAGTGAGGGTCAGTGAGGGCCAGTGAGGGTCAATGAGGGTCGATGAGGGTCAATGAGGGTCGATGAGGGCCGATGAGGGTCAATGAGGGCCAGTGAGGGCCAGTGAGGGCCAATGAGGGTCGAGGAGGGTCAATGAGGGTCGATGAGGGTCAATGAGGGCCAGTGAGGGTCAGCGAGGGTCGATGAGGGCCGATGAGGGCCGATGAGGGTCAGTGAGGGCCGATGAGGGTCAATGAGGGCCAGTGAGGGTCAGCGAGGGTCGATGAGGGCCGATGAGGGCCGATGAGGGTCAGTGAGGGCCAGTGAGGGTCAGCGAGGGTTGATGAGGGTCGATGAGGGTCGATGAGGGCCAGTGAGGGTCAATGAGGGCCAGTGAGGGTCAGCGAGGGTTAGTGTCAGCTAAAAGAGCTCTACTGTAAATCAATTGTCAGTCAATTCATTTGCATGAACAGCATGAGAATAATGACAGGGTGCGATAAAACAATAATCAGGACCTTTAGCTGCAGCGGCCCACAATCTCCACTCAACAGGGCTCCACTTCATTCCTGTGTGTGTGTGCATGTTTGTGTTTGCGTGTGTGCACGTACAGTTCAGTATTTGCTCAACAGAACATGTGATTTGTTTTTGTTGTGGCGTGTATGTCTCTGTGTGCAAGTGTGCATGAGGAATATCTCACGTGCTGCACAGCCACTGATTTAAACGCCCAGAAATGCAGCGCAATGACAGCGGCAGATGGCTCGCTGAGCAGATTAAAATCTCGGTGGGCTAAACTAACGCCAACCCAAACAAACACACTTTATGCAAGGAAGAAGAGCGCAGACAATTTCCACACACTTCAGCTGGAGCCAGAAAGAGAAACAATTTCAATAAAACACTGTAAGAAACATGTTGGTGTACTCTTTGAAACGCACACCCCAGCCCGAACCCACCACACCAATCACACAGAGAAGAAATAGTCAAACTCCGGGTCAGGAGGTCAACCTCGTGAATAAGCTATTAAATGAGGTGTGGTCATTGCGTTACCAAGCTCCTACTTCCAGCCATCAAAAATGAAGCCACTTGGAAGAGGAACAAACTGCAGTTCCTTGACAGGTCATTCCAGGAACTGTAAGAGCATACACCCATAGAAGCCCATGTTCGAATGTCTAACTTTAGAGGAGAAAAAAGCATGCTTACAGCCTGGTAGGTTGTCTCCCTCTCCATGACAACTATAATGGGGGGGGGGGGGTGTTCTAACCCATTAGTTCAGCATAAAGGTATGAATAATTAGGGGTGTGCCATTTGTTGTGGCAAATGGCACACCCCGGTGTGCCATTTGTTGTGGAGGATCGTGTCTCTCCTTTCTGAGCATTTTATTATAAATATCTGTAATGATATGGATCGTTGTGCAGTTAATTGCCCTATCACAGACACACACTCATCTTCAACCACTCATCCAAGGTCGGGTTGCGAGGGGGCTGGAGCCCATTCCAGGAGTCATAGGGCGTGAGGCGGGGTACAGCCTGGACAGGACACCAGTCACTTGACCACATATACACAAACAAACACATTCACACCTGCAGACAATTTAAAGTTTCCAATTCACCTAATCTGCACGTCGTTGAATGTGGGAGGAAGCCGGAGCACCTGCAGAGAACACGGTGAGAACATGCAAACTCCATACAGAAAGGCCATAGGGGGGAATCAATCCCATGACCTTCTCGCTGTGAGGTAACAGTGCTAACCACTAAGCCTAACTGTCCTAACTGTCCTGTGCTCCAGTTATGTTAGCTGAAATTTTCATCATATGTACATTTGATTGTCAGCAGCATTAGCACCTTTAGCACTTTTAGCGGCTATCGGTAGGTCCAGTGACTCCATGATTACTGAGGATTTAATACCCACATTGAAGCCATCCATCATTAAAAACATTGCCCAGTCTCCAAAAATATGATTTGATAAAACTCTAGAACCAAACTTAGACTGTTCATTTTAGCTTGTTTAAGAATCCAGAGATGGGGGCGTGTTTGGGCTTCATTCGTCCCGCTCTGGGTGTCGTCCACACTCCACCTCTTTACCCATTTATTACAGGTTGGCTGTGCTACCAGTGGAGTACACACTGACAAAGTGGCGACACCCAGAGCAGCACGTTTTGAGCTTCGAAAAGGCTCTTCTGCATCTCTTCAGAAAACCTGGGTGATGGATATCATGGAAGGTTTGTCCGGATATATCCAGTCTGTGACTGTTACCAGGGAGTGAGGGAAGACATTATGACACTGAAGATCTTACTGGTGGAAAATAACTGCTCCTGTAGCATCACTTTGTTTTGATAGGTGAACAGTCCAGATGCTGCACACGCCTTCCCACAAAGCAAAGCTTCTCCTTCCCTCCAACACATTTACCAAACACCAAAAGTGGCCGATACTCCACATTATTATCACTTTACCGGGGCGTTGCTAGGCCAGTATCATATATTTACGTCGACGCTACCTGGCTATAAACAAATGTCGTCATAGCGCGCAGCCCAAGAACTGTCCGCAGAGGAAAAGATGAAAAGGAGAGAAGTGTGTGTCGGTCCCAATATAGATATTCCGGATGATTTTCTCATGGATAGTACAACAATGAACAGCAGCTAAAGCAGCCAGCTTGATGAGGACGCACTGCCGAATTTGGAGAGCAGCGCGCGCCAGCCGACACGACAAAAGTTAAGTGAGCCAACTTTTTATGTACACGTTACATGTTGTGTATCTCAGTAAAAAATGATAATAATGCAAATAACATGCTGTTGTCATGCGGTATGCATTTTCTGAGTCCCTCCATTCACGCCCAGTCGCCCAAAATGACAGAATATCTGTCATTTTGGGCGACTGGCCTCTGAAGATGCATACCGCCCTCCAAAAGCATGTTACTGTATTATTAGTATGGCATCGGCACAACATTCTCAGTGCCTGACTCTGACAACACTGCAGGACTTAAACAACTCCTCCAACAACTCAGTGCATAAAAATCAGAAGGAAACTGCTGTATCCAGGAAGCGACCATAAACCAGAGACTGGGATTCACGAATGCACCAACAGATGTGCACTGATGTGCTCTTACTGTGCTGCACGGACGAAAAAAAAAACCTTTCAACATGACCATGTAGGATAAGAGCTGTATGTCACTCTGCAAGCTCAGCATCTGCATCAATACACCACCTGCACAAGTCAGAGGACAGGTGAGTTCAGGGAGTGCACACAGTGCGGCAAGCCGCCACATTCACCACACTATAGAGACACCTAGTCCTGGATGCCAAACACCAGTCTGTCCCCAGCTCTCCATCTGCCACAGCCAGGTGAAGTGAGGGCACGTCCTTGGATCCTCAACACTGAGGTACCTATGTGCTGGATCATGACCAGAGAAACACACCACATGGCCAATGTGTCAAAGCTGATGTTCCCTCACAGTGCAGGGGGTCTTGTGAGGCTCGCTTAGTAACCGTTCATTTGACACCAAGGCCCAGTACTCCTCTGCACCTTCAATTCATTTTACACACTCACAGGGAACAGTGTGTTGGGAGTCAGTGAACGTCATTTCAACAGTACCAAAGGACCCTCCAAAGTGGCCAAGTACCATTAGCATTAGCAGATAGCTACTTAGCCTGGGAGCTGGATGTGCAGTCTTATGCGGTCTCAATTAACAAAATAGGGATTTTGGAGCAAACTGGACTTCAAGGTACAGAATCTTCATGGGACCCTTAACTAGAATAAGTGAGTTCAGAAAATGAATGATGGATTACTGGGTTACTGTTTCTGACCACAGCTTCCTTTCGCTCGGCTCAGACAATATGGGTTTGATCCCAATTTTACACATCCTTTATAAATTTATATCCACAATCTTTTTTAATGCTTTTTTCAGCCTTTGCTGCATGTCACGGAGAGTGACATGCAGCAAAGGCTGTGCAGGCTGGGATTTGAACCTGGAGACACCGCAAACCACATCCTCTGACATGTGGTACAGGCCTTAACTCCTCAGACACAATCCGAAACTGAATCTTGCCGATAACTGAAGCGTCATGTCACACGTGACGGCAGTAATGGATAATATCAGCTCTACGACGCATGCACGGCGATGTTGGCGCTGCCGCCACCTCGCCGGTGGTGTCTGACAACAAGGTGACATGAATGTCCCATCAATGCCAGTTACTGCCCGTGACATGAAATGAACAATTATTTCCATCCAAGCACGTTCCAGTCAAAGCCAATCAGCTGATAAAAGCTTTTTTTCTCCCAAGATACTCAGCATTCTGGACCAGATAGAAAGATGGAACATCACCAGCTGCTAAACAGATTCAATCCCAAACCCATCAAATTCATCGTCACTGATCAGATAAAGGTGCCTAAAAATAAAAAGCCAACATTCCGACACATGAGGTGATAAGAAGGGCGGCTCAGAGAGGAAGTGTTGAATGTCTGAGAGCAGCTGGATGAGTCTTCCAAAGGCCAGCGAGGCCAGGGTGAAGTTGGGGTCGTGTTGTTTATTGCTCCAACAACAGAGGACAGCAGCGTCTGTTGCAGGAGTTCACCGGGAGGTGAGCAGGCAGAGCCGCGCCGTAAACCAGTCTGAAGTTTATAGCCACTATTTGTGTTTGCTGTGTGCTGTGACGGCCCGCCGTGAAGGAGGGGCCACAAAGACACAACAGAGGCGAGTAAAACAAGGGAGCCGTTAAAAACAAAGGGACATAAAGAAAAAAATAAACACGTGGCTAACAGGGAGGCCAGTTGGCCACTAAAATCCAGGGTCGTCCAGAGAGCAGCACGGGGTCAAAAGTCTGAGGTCAACCACAGAACTCTGACTGTCCACATGTCCCCATCTCAGCTGTGACTCAAAGAACGTTGAACTACACCGCTACTAAAGTATTTATGACAACAACAAAAAATCGAATGTCAGGATGACAGTGTTTCATGTGTTTGGCGCACACGCACGTGTGTGTTTGTGGAGCAGCAGCAGGTCTTTCCTCAATGGAATCTGATTAAAATGAAGTGGCTTTACAGTACAGCTGCGTCCTCACACGGTCTGATTCTCATTGTTTTCTCGTCAGACCCCAACCCGGCAGCGCCACGGGAACAAAATGAGGCTTTCTGAGTTGTTTTCCCAACACACTTGTTATGTGTCGGACGCAGCTCGGAGAACCGACCAGCGTTTGAAGGACCCAGTATGAAATAAGCAGAGCACGGTACAAAGGCTAACAGAATTTAATACATAACAGTGATGTGATACAAAAACAACAAAAGAGTGTGTGGTCTGGCGTGGTGGTGATACGGTGCGCTCCCAGCAGCGCTAACGGTCCGGAGCCAGAAGCCGTTCGGACCCAAGGACCCCGCCGACACCCCCCAGGTGGCCGCAACAAACCGAGTCTCAGGAAGTGTGCTGACGAGCGTGAGACCTCACCCCCTCCTCTTTCACAGACCGTGCATCAAACCCTGGACGTTCTCTGCATCCACTGATGATGAGATGGCTCCCGAGACAACGATCTCACCCGTCTGGTCACAAGGTCGAGTCTCTGGCAAATACACACTGTATACTCCAGTCTTAAATGCCATCATGTTCCAATCCATATAGATGCACCACAGCTGTGAGTCCTGACGAGCCGCAGGTGATCAGGGTGAGGTCCTGATAACCTCAGCAACACAGCCACTCAGTCCCAAATGCAAGCCACCTGGAAGGAAAAACAAAAGACAGAAACAAAAAGGCAGCCAGGCCCCCCCAGCCATACAACAACACTCTGACCTAAGTTGCTTTCTTTACCTGTTCTGGGGCATTAGAGAAGAATGTTGTGTGAATAAACAAACGTACTGCTCAGGAGATTGTATTTAGCACGAGCGTGTGTTTGGAACTGAAAGTCGAATTCATGTTCAGTGTGACATCACCACTTAACAAGTGGACTGACAGGGTTCTCTGGATATGAATAATTTAAAAAAGAGAAAAAGCTTTGTGTCAAAGTCCCAAGTGCCTTCTCACCGAACATCAGTGATCAGTTCAGAAAAGAAAAAAAGCCATCTTTAAAAGGGAACTAAGCAATTCGGATCACTTTTTCACTGTGCTATCAAACATGAACCGCAACATTAAAGGGGACAAAAACATTCCTGCTTACTTATGTTTATTTTCTTAGCCTGACCCAGTGGAAGCCTGACCGACGTTGACTCATGTGCCCCCTCGCTCGGTCACATACTCTTTTTCTCTTCCTCCAACAGCAGTTTTCTTTGCCTTTTCGAGGGCTCTGTCAGGACGAAGAACATGTAAGAAACAAAGCCGTCATTGGCTCATCCTTATAGCCGCTAGCTCGCCGGTGCCTCTATAGGGGGTGTGTGTGTGTTGTTGCGGTGCCATAAAGCAGTCTGTGTCTCACTCAAAGGAGAACGAACGGTGTACCTGAAGTTGCAAGGTTGGTTTTACGAGACGAGACGCTTGCAGCAGAAACCCTGGTAATTTTCCATCAATACTGTTCCTCTGTTTGCCTTCATCGCTCTCACTCTGAAGTCCTTTGAGATAGAAAATTAAACTCAGAAAGGGGAAAGTAAAAAAGATATCCTGGATACGTTCAGAGACGGGGGCACGTTTCACTCTCTGGAAGACAGCCGTGCTGTTTCATAACGTTCAAGCATGTAGCCCCCAAATACAGAGCTCACTTTGGTCACAACTGTGGCTGTGAGCCAAAAAAAAAAAAAAAAAAAAATCAGCATTTTGGCGTGAATGGAGCAATAACTCAAAATGTTAAATCACAAATTTTAATGTTTTATCTACAAATGGAAAAATATTATGATAAGCCGTTCTGAGATGTCATTTGACAGCATTCCAAACCCCAAATAGATTTTATTACATGATTTACACCACAATATTAACTTCAATACCGCCGTCACATATAGCCAGAATCACGCAGAATGGCGCTAGAATGATGAATCGGCGCACATCCAAAAGGTGTCAGATTTCAGTTCCAAAACGTTGTGACAGCCATCTGCAGAAGTCCACATAATTGGTCAAAAAAGTGGCTCCAAGTGTGATGCACATGTGCAAAATCCTTCGGACGCCGTCAAGATGGACCGCATATCTGACGGCGATCCATGTGTGATCTGAGCACCATCTGACCGCAATTTGCATATTCTGATGGTGGCAAAACAGGATCCAAAACTAACTGAGCGCACACGAGGGAGATGGATCTGGCACGGTATGCATGCCGGTATGACCTGCATGTGCCATGTATAATAATGCCCCCCCGAATCCAGAGTAAGTGTTGAAATGTATGTGGTACGCTTCATCATGATAATAATTATGAATTATTATCATGTACAGTGAATGTGAACAGCAGCTATCAAACCCAAAGTACCGTGTGCTACTGTGTGCATGCCACCGCAAATCTGAACAGGTTGTTATACCCACAATAGACCTTACAGTACAGATATTTGTCCATTCCTCCCCATGGGCGACGTAAATAATGCGAATAATGTCTCCATCATAACTGTATATTACACGGGCAGCTGCATCTCTCCGTGGTGCGCAGTAACGTGTCACTGCACGCGTCAGGCTCAGAGCTGCACAGATCTCACACTGTAATAAATGATCACCTTATAACTCTGTAGGCGATATGACATGGAGCTGTTGTGCCAGGCTGTGACAGCATTAATAAACACGAATCTCAAATCCAACAGCAGTCCAGGAGTGGTTCAAAGAGCAGACGTGGATGTGGAGCCAGAATCGCAGCCTGTGGTTAAAATCCTCTCACCCAAAATAAAAAATAAATCCCATGTGATAATCCAACCATCGCAGTGTCCAGAGCTGCACTGTGCTCCTGAAGTGAGCAAAAAAGAAATTAAAGTTCCCTGGAAAGGCTCCGTCTGATGCAGGGGACAGCGTGGCACACCGCCAGCAAACTATGAATGAGCATCTTAGTGCCTCATATATGCACACACACGCATACACACACACACACAGACACACGGCTGAGTGATAACTGCAGCCCCACGCGTATGAGGGTAGTGCATGTGCTCCATGCACACACGCGTGGTGCACACTCATGCGCACATGCGTGAGGAACACAGCACTCCAGTCCCATGTTTGCCATCCAGACGTTTGGACATCAGGCAGTCTGCGGTGCCTTTTATGGCTGTCTGACAGCAGTCTTTGTCATCTACCTGTTGTCTACATGTGCTTTGGATGCCATCATACAGGTGTAGACAAGGTAATCCTGATGCGTTCTGATACGGGTGTCCATGCCTCTTTTCCTCCCGACTGCGTTGGATTATGGCAATATTTGCTGTGTCGGGCTGGCTCCTGCACATTCTTGCTATGTGTGATGGGGCTTAACCCTCAGTACACAAAATGCCATGTTTCACAAAATATCAATATATTACCTGTTCTGATGAATACGAATGTAAATTGCAATACAATTTTTTTCAAATGTGTCTCCTGATATATTGTTGGAAAAGTTGCAAATTATGTATAATTTAATCAAAATATCATACCATTTTAACCAAAAGTGTATTTTAAATATTTATGAATTTTTCTCTCTACTGAATTTGTCCAAATAAAAGACTACAATGCATATTTGTTCAAATTTAAATCATATTTCATTAAAACATTAATTTAACTTGAATTTGTCTATCTGGAAAGAAATGGGCTCATGAAGGTATGCAAAACCATCAAACCCCCCCCCCCCCCATATGTTCAAAGGCATAATTAATCAGCCGTAGCATTTGCGTTTTCAGCACATTAACAGAGTTAAGGCCCCCTGACACTTGCACGATTTTGATGCACGCACTTGCACGCACTGTGTCATGCAGGAAAGTAAACTCATCGTTAACAGGTGTAGACTGAATCTGAGAGGGGCGTCGGTGCGTGCAACTGCGCAAAGAGAATTTTGAAATGTTCAAAAAAATCTTTCACGCATAAATGTCGTGCAACAAACACGAAGTGGTAGTGAATGCTGTGCAATCTACTCGCCAACACTACATGCAGCTTGTCAAGTCGAGTAAAGAACTGAACAGTGTGAGTGGTTGCATCAGCGCACCACATCAGAGTGCAGCTCGTCTGAAAGATTATAACGAGATGTTAAATCTATCACAAACATTCTTTTACAGCTGCACACAAGAAGGAAAGAACACGCAACTGTTTTACCAAGCCATTACGATGTAAGCATGACATTTACATTACAACGTAAACAACTTTTTAGATGGCTCCAAAGGCTTTCTCCACCTCGTGAGAAAAGCAGCAGCTGGAGTGCTCCTTTGTGATTCTGGAAGAGATTAGACCCATTCTCAACAGCTAACTCGGACAGGAAATGATTAATCTGCCACAAAATAATTATTTTATATACGCAGTGTCCAGCACATAACGCATAGGAGCCAGTGGAACAAAGTGCAGCATCCAGCTGGGAACACAGCGGGTGGGATCGTCATGACGATGTGCGTGCAAGTACGTGCGTCAAAGTTGTACATGTGTCAGGGGGCCTTTAGGTGTGTTGATGCTGATACTGAGCTTGCAGAGTGACATGCAGTTATCTTTTTGGGGCATGGCACTTCATTAACAGCTGAAAGAAGACACGCGACGAGCTTGGCTTTAAGTGCAAAACACATTAACAACCTGGAAACAGCGTGTTCTTCAGCATTTGTTGCCACAGCAAACTGTGTGTGCATGTGTGTGTGTGTGTGTGTGTGTGTGTGTGTGTGCGTGTGTGTGTGTGTGTGTGTGTGTGTGTGTGTGTGTGTGTGTGTGTGTGTGTGTGTGTGTGTGTGAGACTGTCTCATTGGTCAGTTTGTTTGGTGGGATGTGCTAAATGCCACACTTCCCTCAGAAGCACCATGAACACTCTGACCCACACACCTGGACCGTGAGCCATCACTAGTGACCATCAGGCAGCACAGAAATCAGACACAATTACTTTGAGAGAGCTGGAGTGTCTGAGTAACACTCATATGAATCACACACACACACACACACACACACACATATACAATGAGCATATCGTAAAGATGTCCACTGCTGTTATCACCTTATAATGAAGCCCATTAAAAGAACGAACCCTGGTGAACTTTAATGCATCAGCTCAAACAAAGAGCAACATTTTGATAAAGCTGCAACAAGCTGCAATGATTACATAATTAATTATCGATTAATCAATGATTAATCAATGATTAGTCATCAGTTAATCATTGATTAAATATTTTTGACAATCGATTAATCATTTTGAGTCTTTTTTAAATCCAAATTCTTTGATTTCAGCTTCTTAAATGTGAATATTTTCTGGTTTATTTTAGGAGCTGCTGTCCTCCTAATCTTACTATTACTACTTACTATTACTCCTAATCTTACTATCCACTACAATCTACTCTGAATCTTTGGGCTGTGGACAAAACAAGGCATTTGATGGTGCCGTCTTGGGATCTGGATAACATTGATCAACAATTTTTTGACATTTTTATGGACGTAACAATTAATTAATCAACTAATTAAGAAAATAATTGCTCGATTCATCGATTGTGAAAATAATTATTAGTTGCAGCCCCACTTTGGGACCATTCTGGGAAAGTGTCTCATCCAAGGACACAGACAACTCACCTGAAGTAGATAAACCTGAAGAACCCTGAAATACTTGACACTAGTAGTAAGTTACCAGCACTGAGTGAGTACAGCGTGATAGTTATTCAAAGAAGACAAACACACCATTTGTAGATATCTGCACGGAGCAGGACAACAGCTTGGTCCAGAATGACCTCTTGATCCGAGAAACGATTGGTGTGCTGTGGCCACTGAACTAGAGCCCGACCGATATCTCGGCCGGCTGATATTATTGGCCGATATAAGCCCTTTTCAAAGTACTCACCATTGGCCGAAATTTTGCCGCTAAAAAGCCGATAATTTCTCATAAACATAACAGTTACTGAAATAATGTTTGTGTCGGCAATGTAAAATGTACTTGCACCGTTTGTCCAGTAGATGGAGCTCTGACTCCATTCAACTGAGAGCTGCTTACACCCCTGCTTAAATGTGTTCATCACCGCCCCCGTAGTTCGTCGTCACACTGCACTGATTGGCTGACAAAAGCATACAAGTTTATAAGGATGTTGTTTGTAGTAACTTTGCGATTACATTCACCCCCCATTTCTCCTGTTTCAGTTCAACTCAGTTTGATTAACTCAGTTTATGTAGTAATGTGTCAAATGTGCTTCATTGCGTCGGTCACACTTTTTATTAAGCCCATGTTGTGTAGACCTTATTTCTAGCATGAAAAACTTTTATTTACTGCTAAGAGGTTGAAACATTCAGATTCACTTGTCGTCCGGAAGGGTTCTGGGAATTACTGCCGTTCGCCTTGCGTTACGGCCCGTTACGATATAATTTTGGACTGTTACACTTATTCTGGACCATGTAATCAACTGTTTCTGCAGTGCGACTCCAGTTTGAAGCATGAATCACTGAAGCAATGCTTCGATTCAATGGCTCGTGTCTCTTTGATTTGCTGCTCTTCAGAAGCGGTAAGTCCGCTTATTAACCCCTCTCAAAGCCATTAAAATATCACGAGTCATTTTTGTGTGTATTAAAGTCATTAACTGGGGCTCTTGTCTTGTTGCAGTCAACAAACGAGAATCGTCCTCCGTTCCTTTGTCACAGCTTTAAACGCTGCGCGGCTCTGTGCTGAAACAGAGTCCGCTCGGAATTATTAACTTCAAAACGAATCGCTACTTTAAATAAAATGACACCTCTTATAAACGTTGCAATACAGACAATAAACTACAATCGACTAAAACATTTTTTCCTCCCAAAATGAGACGTCTATGAGCTGTAGAGCTCAGCTCATAGGTATGGAAAGACATTCATGCCACTAATAATGTCTGAAAGGAAATGCTTTTGACAATAACTAACACATTTTATTTCTGTTTATGTCCAGAGATCAAGGATCCACCATGTAGAGTTTATTATGTCCAGAGTTTAAGGATTCAGTAACCAATTTCATATTTATTTACTTTAAGACTCAATACAATGTTGTTCAATTTCAATGTAATCAGCTTATAAAGCGCCAAATTACAACAAAAGCCGTCTCAAGGTGCCTCACACAGAACAGTCCAACATAAAAAAAATTAAAATAAATAAAAAAAAAAAATTCAAATACCTAATTAAAAAGTAAAGTAAAGTAAAGTAAAAGAATAAAACATAAAATAAAAACTACTCATAACAAACAGAATAAAAATAGGTTTTTGATTTCCACCCAAAGGGACCAAGAATGAAGGGCGAAGGGTAGAGTTGAGGTTTTTTTGTAATGTTATTTATCTTTTCCTTAGAGATTAATGCAACTTTGCACAGACTTTTTTTGTACTAGACAGTTCTTTGCTACTGTTTTTGAAAATTGCACAAACATACTACAGGGTCTTGTGAAAAGAATCTTATTTTACTGTTATGTGATAGTTTCCTCACATGTTATATCAGGGTCCATGTTTTCTTGTTAAAATGTTCTACCAGCACTATTTTACTGTTATGTGATAGTTTCCTCACATGTTATATCAGGGTCCATGTTTTCTTGTTAAAATGTTCTACCAGCACTAAAACCAACCTCTGCTTGCACTAAGGTTGTTTGAAAGTTTTTTGTTCTTGAAAGTTGCAGAATAGAAAAATAAAGGAGTCTTGTGAAAATAATGTTTCCTAAATAGTGTTTCTTTCCGCTCACAATCGTCTGTACCACTTGTCTGCAACTGAAAAAGTTTTTCTACCTGTAATATAACCTATATCTAAGTTGCAGCAACAAGAGGTACAAGATCAGATGTATGTCACAACTCTTTTTAAGGATATGTATCTGCTAATTTCACAAAGATTTAATTCTTGATTGCATTTTTTTAACTTGAAAATTCTTCTCTGTTATAAAGTTAATCAATATGAGGGCAAAGCTTCATTCAAAAAAAAAAAAAAATAATAATAATATCGGCTGATTTATCGGCTATCGGAAAATCAGCCGATTTATAGATTATCAGCATTTTTTTCATCCAAATATCGTTATCGGCATCGGCCTCAAAAAATCCATATCGGTCGGGCTCTACACTGAACTGCTCCAAGTATTTATGAAGTGACTGCTGTCAAAAGCTGCAGGATTCAGTCTGATGTGGATGTTTTCTGACACTGCTGGGAATCATTTGAAGCCGTTGACTCCCACCCCACATCACAACTTCCATCTTCCCTGCAAAATCTGGCTGTGTGGCAGTAACACCCATCATCTATTTGATTCTCTTCATGCCAGAAGTCTCCCAGTGTCTGCAGCGGGTGCTGTGTGGGCTGACGTTTTGAAGTAAAACCCTTAAAAGCTGATGACAAATCCAAGAAAAACACAAAAACCAACCTCGTGTGTTGGTGTGAACGAAGCCCAGCGCTGCCGTGTCACAGAGGTCATGGCAGCCCTGCATGAATGCAGGAAACACTTGTAGCTGTCTGCCAGTAAGTGATGGAGACAGCCAATCACTGAGGAGAACCAGAGCCATCTCCATGGCAACCAGCAAACCCATGGCTTTTGCAGAGAACTGCAGACTAAACTGTTGATACATAGTCAAAGCAAATCCGATGTGACTGATCCTCAGTGACCTGTGTCACCGTGCACGCACACACACACAACACACACACAGAACATGATTCATGGATCACTGCACCGTGCTAAAAACAAGCTGTGCACCACTTTTTCTTTTTTTTTTTTGTGTGAGAGTCACACATTTGCAGGAGACTTTTGGCTATACACGCGCACACACACACGCACACACACACACAAGCAGCATGTTTCTTTGCAGATGGGCAACACCAGGCATAAAAAGCATGATTGTGTGTGCATGTGCAGTGCATGTCTTCATGTCCCAACATGCGCTTACTACTGCACCTCTGGAAGCTGCGTCTCCACTCTGCCTAAACAAACACAAATACTAGTAAGTAAGTAAGTAAGTAAACTTTATTTATATAGCGCTTTTCACAGACAGGGGTCACAAAGCGCTTTACAAGGTAAAACAATAAAAATATACAGTAAAACACTCAGTACTAAAAGATTATTGGCCATGAAAAGCCTGTTTAAAAAGTAGAGTCTTTAGTTGCTTTTTGAACATCTCAACAGAGTCCAGGGATCGCAGAGACAAGGCGCTACGGCTTTTAAAGATCGGTCTCCTCGAGTTTTAAAGGAGGTTCGAGGAACCATCAACAGGTTCTGACCTAAAGATCTGAGGCTGCGGGCTGAGGTGTAAGGCTGAATCAAGTCAGCAATGTAATCAGGAGCCTGACCATGTAGTGCTCTGAAAGTCAAAACCAAGATTTTAAAATTAATTCTGGAGGCAACAGGGAGCCAATGGAGGGATTCCAAGATAGGCGTGATGTGGGCTCTCCTGTTGGTGCGGGTCAGAAGCCTCGCAGCAGAGTTCTGGACATACCTATCTCCTTCTTACCCGGGCAAGTGAACAGGCTGTTGCAATAGTCCAACCGCGTGGAGACAAAGGCATGGATGATTTCCTCTAATTCTTTCTGTGACACCAATTGTTTAAGTTTGGCGATATTTCGCAGTTGAAAGAAGCAATTCTTCACAAGCTTGCTTGCATGCTGAGCAAGAGACATTCCTTCATCAAAAATAACGCCGTGTGTGTGTGTGTGTGTGTGTGTGTGTGTGTGTGTGTGTGTGTGTGTGTGTGTGTGTGTGTGTGTGTGTGTGTGTGTGTGTGTGTGTGTGTGTGTGTGTGTGTGTGTGTGTGCGTGCGTATTGGCACAGTGCTCAAGTGTTCCAAGTTCCTTTACTGCAGGTGAGCTGCAGGCCAACCACAAGCCAAACTGTGGGGAGATGGACTGTAACAGATGAGCAGGCAGGGGCATGTGAGCACGTACACACACACACACACACACACACAAACACACACACACACAGAAAGATTCAGTGCCGCTGCATAAACAACAGACTGACAACGTACCAAACCACACCAGCTTTGATGCAGTGTGAATATTGATTCTGGCACACCTGCACACACACGTATACACGCGTGCACAGCAACAGCAGCGTCACACTCATAGGTGACTTTTGACTCACTTCAGTCTGTTCCATGAAGTACAGCTTCAGTCTGAGCTGTGGCGCTGCTAACATACAGTTTGCCATCTGTCATTCACAGACACACAGACAGACAGACTATTGATCACACATCAGCGTGCCGCTCTCCTGTCATTCATGGAGAGGAAGTGGTGTCAATACGCGACAGTGGTGTTTGTGCTGCACAGGAATATGAACTGAAGCTTGCAGCAGATGGAACTGGAGAACAGCAGTTACCACGCTACTGCACATTACTGCTAATGCTGCACCAACTTAACAACAGAGTCCTGCAGAAAGTTACTGTTACGAACTGGATATACTGGAGTTACTAAACTGTGACTTTCCTCCTCCTCCTGCATCTGAGTGTATGCAAACTACATGGTGTTGGTAGGTGCCCCTAAGTGATAGGAAGAGCCACTGAGCCAGACATACTCAGGGTTCTCAGCAGGATTTTTTTTGTCAGCGTAATAGGATGGAAAAATCACCTTAAGAAGCCGTGGATTCTGGGACTGCTTAGGCTTCGACCCTGCTGAAGCTTCTGATTTATGGGCTTATAAAGGGCCTTCTTTGGTGTTTTTTTTTTTTTTACTTCAAAATGTAGAGTAATCAGAAATTAATCCTGAAGTTAAAAAAAAACATTTGTAAGGATTTTCTATAGTAAACTGCTGTGTATAAATTAGTTCTTGTGCAGTGACACACATTTCTACACTCTTCCATGTTTTGGTCTGATGCCTCTTTCTTTAGGCTTTAAAATAAGGCTGCAACAAAGATAAAAAAAAAAAATAAAAAAAAATGAACAACATTTGGCCCTCAAAATGCAGGCAACAGTGTTTCAGAGGGATATAAATGTAAAATGTTACTTTGGTCCAGGCTGTGCTCAGACTGAGAGACCGGGATACGTTCTCCCCAATGAAACGGAGGATGTCTCTTTTTTGGGAAAAGTAGCTTTGGTCGGTTGTAGTTTACCTGTTTTACAACATTTGGAAAGAAGTGTCATTTGATTTAAAATGGCGATTCGATTTGAAGTTATTGATTGCAGAATGATCTGTCTTTCTAACTCGGCAGAGAGCTGCAGTGAATCCCGCAACACACACAGACACAGACGGGGAATATTATCATTATTATCATTATTATTATTTTCACGAGGGACACTAACCTTAGTTTAGGAACCAGAGAAGCGGGAGATAATAAGGTTCCTGTCCACAGCAGAGAACTGCATTGTTAGTTGCCCCACAAAAAAAAGGCACATTAATGACGAACAAATAAAAACTGTATGAAGCAGGGGACGATTCTCGTAGAAAAAGAGTCCCGTTTAGAGACTTGAATCAGCAGAAAAGGCAGAAATGGCTTTGATACAGGTTGATGAATAAATTGTGGACGCGCTGCTTCTACATCAGAACCAGCGGCTCCACAACCAACATAGAGAAATGATTATTTTCCTGTTACACACTCTCAAAAACAACGTAACGGTCCAACTGCAGTTTAATTTTTTATTATAACAGTGTAACGGACTGTTACACTGTTATAACGCTGGTGAGAACCCTGATACCAGATAACGGATAACCTGTATGCTGGTCAGTGCGTCCTCATTCAGATTTTATTTCATGCTACAGAAAGTCACTGCAAAAAGCCACAAAATGATGAAAGAAACCAAAAACATAACACTTTTTGGCAAGTAATTTGCTGTTTCACAAGTATTTAAATGGAATGCAAGTTTAACAGCTGCATAATAAGCCACATGTCCCAGTAATTCATATTTGGAGAAGCGTGATATAGGCTAACAGACCACTGGTACATTGTTTAGCACATGTGCACTACGTTGTTCACGTAGAACTCTGTGGGGAGCAGAGCCTTTTAATGTAGACATGCATCCTCCGTGTAACTACATGGACATGACTGAATCTATGGATAACACAGCCACAAATACCTGTAACGTGCTCAAAGAAAGGTGGACAAAGTCCCTTAAACATGTCCCAGACGTGACAATCCGAACAATAAGACAATATTTAACTGTCAGCTGTAGGGCTGCTCGATTATGGAAAAAATCAGTATCACGATTATTTAGGTAAATACTGAAATCACGATTATTTAAACAATTATTTTTTTTAGTTACACAATGCATTTATTCAGCATTTCTCTCACTCTAAAAAAAAATATTGTTATAGACAATGTGCACAAAACCTCCAAATTGAAAATGTACTGTACCTTACCTGTATAAAACATAAAATGAATAAAATAAATATTAAAAATATCATATTATATATTATTTTTCTGTTTTCCTCTCCCTTCCCTGTTGTCACTGACCAGTTGGTCAGTGTTTTTGGGCATCTCCCTGACTTGTGCTACTAGGACATAGTGCAGCTGCATTGTTTTTGTTTCAATTTATGTTCATTAGTTTGTGTTTTTGTCATCATTCCCTTGACCACGTCGCCTTATCTCCTTTTGGAGAAATTTACAAGAAACAAAGTAAATAAACATAACCATACATAACCAAAAAGGTGAGTTCTCACCTCGATAAAGCTGCAGAACTAAACTCCGCTGGGCAAACTGGGACTTCGCATATATCCAAAAAGTGGGAGATTTCGGACTGAGTGGGTTTGCTCCATCCCCCCGGCTGCCTGCCTCGCTCTGCCCAGGGATGATGCCTGAAGGCCGGCTTCTCTGTGCGGGTCGGCCCCACCAAGTTGTCAGTCCTCCCTCGGTCGGCGTCACTCCGAAAAGTAGCTGAAAAAAGCTTCTCCCAGCAGGGTGATGGGAGGATCGTTCTACTGCTGTTTTTTTAAAGCTTTTTTGTGGTTCAGGCGACGCAAATTCAAGAAGGCGATCGCTGAACTTTTTTCAGGTTGTGGAAACAGCCAGAGTGTGACGTAGCAATCTCCACCCCCTTGCCGCTTCCGAAGCGACGCGTCTGACGTCATGAAAGGCCCTTAAATCATTTCACTTGATTATACGAGTCTGGAGACCGTTTGATACAAATATCGATATCGCGATGGAAATTCAGTTAATTGCACAGCCCTAGTCAGCTGTAATCCTGTACACATTGTGCGAACATTTTTGTCATCATTCAATATTACAATAATAAACAGCTTGTGTGAAACTATATTTAATGTGTTGATTGAAACGTGCTTTTCACAAATATCTGTGTTTGGGAGGAAAGCTGAAAAAACAGCGGACTTTTAGTGCAGACTGCAGAACACTATAAAAACGCAACATTACATTCATTCATCAAAAAACATTCAAGCGAACTGCTTCAGTCACCATGAAAACAAACCACCTACTCAATGATTTTCCAACCTGGTCTCACGGCAAGTCGTGATTCAGCAGCACAAAATATACATTAATCTATTGGTTCGTGATATTGTGACGAAAAGCGCCTGATTTTCGTCACGGAAACATGAATTCATTATCATTCATTCAGTGATGGCTGCACAAAATTAAAAGTGAAGTGGGGGTCAGGGTGGTTATGGTTTGGGTGGGGGGAAACAGTAAGATTAGGCTATGGTTAAGGTTAGGGTTGGGGGTAGGAGTAGGATTAGTAATAGTGAGTTAAAAAAAACCTGTCATGAAAATTTGACTAATTTTGTGACAGGAGCACGAAAAAAAAACATGAGACTGGGCTGTGATTTTCAGTTGTTTAGAAACAGTGAAAGGACCACTCTAGGTAGATGAACTTGACCAGACTTTGTCTCTGCGCTCGGAGGTCTCGGCGAAGGACTTGAAAAACTGCAAAAGCTTGGATGTCTATAACCAGTTTGGTTGTGGCTGGATCAGAGAAAATTGTCGCAGATAGTAGAGGAAAAATGGAAACGTAAAGTTTCAGCACATCCCCAGCACACGGATTACATTTGTTGTTCTCCCACATTAATGTTTCCTGCTGCTCTGCCGGTAAGATGCAGGTAAGATACCTTTCAAACTAAAGTGACCTTGCTTTAATAACTGTCACTGTTAAATCTCAAATGTGGGAGTTTCTGCTTTTACCATGTTTAAGCCCCTTTCACACCGGGCCTGCATAGAGTTACATTGTGCTGCATATCTAGTACACGGGAATGGCTGCGTGAGTTGTGTGCAGGGTGGAGAAGCTTGGCTCCATAACGCTGTTTTTACAGACTGCCTGGACACACAGATGGATTTGATACATTGGAAAAAGTCAGAATACATTATTTCCAGGAGATAATGGGCTTTATTTAACATGGCACAATTGTCAGAGAACTTGAGGAGGAGGAGAAGGAGGAGCTGCAGCCGGCGACTGTGCACACGATCAGTCTGCGAGGAGTTATAGCAGACGTGGATATGTCCGCTCGCTGGCAATCTGTCCGTGAGGAGTTATAGTCGATGTGGAAGCTTGACCCACCTCTTCTTCTTCCGTGGTTTTGAAGCTTCAATAAAATCTAACAATGCAGGTATGTACTGATAAAAAACCGAAAAGGATTTTTTGACGGACTGGCATGAGGTCGTGTACAGTTGTGGAGGCAGTAGTGCAGTGTTGCATAGACTTACATACAATAGCAGAGTGTTTGTTATATGGCTGGGGGGGCCTGGCTGCCGGTTTGTTTGTCTTTTGGTTTCCTCCCAGGTGGCTTGCGTTTGGGACTGAGTGGCTGTGTTGCTGAGGCTGTCAGGACCTCACCCTGATCACCTGCGACTCGTCAGGACTCACAGCTGTGGTGCATCTGGATGGAGTGGAACATGTTGGCATTTAAGACTGGAGTGCACAGTGTGTATTTGCCAGAGACTCGACCTTGTGACCAGACGGGTGAGATCGTCGTCTCGGAAGCCATCTCATCAGCAGCGGATGCTGAGAACGTCCAGGTTTGATGCACAGTCTGTGAAAGAGGAGGGGGTGAGGTCTCACGCTCGTCAGCACACTTCCTGAGGTACGTTAGATTTTGTGACTAACAGTTATACAGTCAGTAAATGTGGTGTCCCTCACACCTTATTGTATTGAGCTGTTTGTTAGTCATGTATCAGCTTCCACTGCAGTGGAGTTTTGTGAACTGGATGTTCCATGCCTGCAGGTTGGGAAGCTGATCAGTAATCAAGCCAGGAAGTGTTTGCTGTTTGTACACCTTTAAGTGTTCTGTGTGTAGAGTGTGGACTCACATAATGGTTCCTTCTTTCACAGACTCGGTTGTTGCGGCCACCTGGGGGGTGTCGGCGGGGTCCTTGGGTCCGAAACAGCTTCTGGCTCCGGACCGTTAGCGCTGCTGGGAGCGCACCACGCCAGGCCGCACCTTTTTGTTATATTATCACTGTTATGTATTAAATTCAGTTAGCCTTTGAACCGTGCTCTGCTTATTTCATACTGGGTCCTTCAAACGCTGGTCGGTTCTCCGAGCTGCGTCCGACACATAACAGTGTTGTGCAGATTACATACAGCACTAAGGTGAGTCTCTATTGACACTTTGAAATGACGAAGGCGCAGTGAACGCAGCAGCTAGCAGCTCATCTGGCTGTCGCGCTCTGATCGCTTCCTCCGTCTTTTATGATGAAATAATGCTGAATTTATGTGGAAATAATTGTTGTACAAAAGCTTCAGATATCTGTCGCTGAGGTAGATGATGACTGGAGTGCAGTTTGAAGCAGAAATGAGGTGATTATCAGCGAACCGTGGCTGACGCACAGAAATGACGCATGCGCAGTGAAGGCAGGGCGGATGGATTTTTAGGGAGGACGTTCAGTCTGCGACACCGGGTTCCAATAATGATAATGTGCCTTTTCTTCTGAAATATTAACCTAAAAGTGTGATGTGTATTGAATTCGGTCAGCAACACTAAGAAATCAGGTATTGCATCTAAGGAAGCGTTTGGGAGCTTTTCAAAGCATTCTTTAAAAAAATAACTGCTTCATTGAACTGGGCCGCTTAAAATATGAATAAATGTGTCCAACGTTCACCATGAAGCCTGGTGTATTTATTTTAGCCACATTTTGTAACAGTTTAAATTACAAACACAATTTTGTGCTATCCCGCCCCCCCGATTCCCACCTCCTCTTGTGGCGGTGAAATAGTCCATGTTAAAAAATACGACTCCAGCAATATTACAGCTAAAACTCTGAGCAGACGGTGTCACATTGACACTTTTTTGCGTCTTACCTGTTGTGTGGACCTTCAAACCGCTCACCTCCTTCAGTACTCTCAGAAGGCGTGACCTCATACGTACCACTGAGGTCGATGTTCATTTCTGTTTCATTGTATTTATTGAAGGATTGCTTAAGGAGGCGTTTACTGCTAAGGTTTTGCGTCAGTGCTCCTGCTTCATGTGGACTTTCTGTCTGTTGAGTCTTGCACCCTGAGATTCCACACCCTCCAAATTCTTGGAGTGAAGTTTCCCCTCATTACTCCACCATTCCCCCCATCCCTGCACATGCCTTAAAAAAAGGTCTTGTAGTGCACAGAGTCTGGCATGGTGTGTGTTTTTCACCATAGAAACCGACATAACAGACCAGCACAGCCAAGCTCTGGGCTCAGCAAACAGGGACCAAGTGAAATCCATCACTCAGGCCATGTGAGAGACTCACACCTCATTTTGGAACAGTGAGAGAAGGGTGGGGGTCACAATCCTTTGGACACAGACGTCATCTGGCAAATCGCCTGCTGAAGGCAAGTTTTCAACATGTAAGAATAATGATCCCAAAACTGTTTTCCAGTTTTCCATGGGACCTTCTGACAGCCAAAAGGTCCCAGGTTCACTTCCAAGGCTCCAGACCACCCCCCCTCCCACCCACCCCACCCCGTCGCACCTGCAACTCTGAACAAGAACAAGTACGTTCAGAAAGTAAATCAGAAGAAAATACAACACTTACAGAATGATGTAAGAGTATTGGTTGTTTTTGATCATGTAATTACAAATAAAAACCACAAAACCTGGTGACAAAACATGTTACATTGTGGCCCGGCTCCCGGAACCATGGCTCAAGTCCTTAGTGTTCGGTAAACAAACCGTGTGTAATTCCGCAGAAATTAGTCAGGAACACATTTGCAAAGTTAACGTGCGCATGTCATGGCTGAAGCACAGTTGGAATATTTTAGCAATCAAACCATCGCTCCAAAAATACACACAGCGTGACGTCAGGTGTCACCATCCCCAGCTCTTCACCAAAGTCAACAAAACAAGTTTTGTGAGGTGCAGGATAGAATAAAGTTTTAGCTTTTCTGCTAACAAGGCGGATGTTTTGTTTGTTTGTTTTTCTCGCTTTAGTCAACATTGTAAACAAAGAGTCCGTGAGCTGTTTAACAAAATTTTAATCTTTTTGTTAAAGTTTTTGTCTCTGATTTTTTCTCCTTCCAAAACAAACACTATAATTGCAGTGCTGCACTTTCTCAGCATCTAAACACAGCACTGACACACAAATGTGCTCTTTCTTATGATGTAATTCCCTAAAACGTGGGATATTTGTTTTAGTTATGTAAGGCCTCAGTTGCTCCAAAGTCTCCGCTGGATCTGCCAGATGGAACCAATGACCAATCTCAGACGTTTCCTGGCCCTAAACGCAGGGAGGACTGCTTTTCAAACCATTTCCAAAGACACAAAGCTTTGAGCAAAGCCCACAGATATCAGTGTGTGAGCTGTGGAAAAACTCCAGATGAAAGAGGTGAGTGCACCAGTACAGACGCACCAAATGAGGCAATCCACAGCTTCCCCAAAGCAAACTTTTGCAGAATAGTTTCAGGGAAAGAGGAAATGTGTTTGCCCCTTGTAGCCTGGCAGCATCATGTTGATGCTTTTGTTTCTGGTAACCCACGGTAACCAGGTTTTCTTTTAATCCAAAGAGCAGCTAAATCCTGAGAACTTTGCCCAAAACACAGGAAAGTGGTGAGTTCGAAGCAGTGTGGCGCTATGGAGCTCGCAGCAGGAGTTGTGAGTTACCGTCCCACCACAACCAGCTGCAGCACCTCAGAGGAGGCGCACCTCCTGCAGGCCAGCGGGTGGCTGTCTCTGGCCTATCCAGCTGGAAACAGAGAAACCAAAACATTCAGGCTGGGAATATTTACGCATGATGTACCAGACACTGACGTCTGAGGAGGTGGCTGTGGTAAAGTAACTATCTGGAACGGCTGTGCTATCTGGAACGGCTGTGCTCTGGTGACACGCAGGTATGGAGCTCCGTGAGGTGGTTTCTGTTTGTGCAGAAATTCTTTGGTTCTGCAAACCGATTGTTGCAGCAGCTGTCCGGGTGGCTGGTCTCAGATGATCTTGGAGGTGAACATGCAGGATGTGGAGGTCCTGGGCTGGTGTGGTTATATACGTGGTCTACAGTTGTGAGGCCGGTTTGATGTACTGCCAAATTCTCTGAAACGCCTTTGGAGATGACTTGTGGTAGAGAAATGAACATTCAATTCAGGGGCAACAGCTCTGGTGGACATTCCTGCAGTCAACATGCCAACTGCACGCTCCCTCAAAACTTGCAAAGTCTGTGGCATCGTGCTGTGTGTTAAAACTGCACAGTTCAGAGTGGCCTTTTATTGTGGCCAGCCTAAGGCACACCTGTGCAATAATCATGCTGTCTAATCAGCATCTTGATATGCCACACCAGTGAGGTGGGATGGATTATCTCTGCAAAGGAGAAGTGCTCACTAACACAGATTTAGACAGATTTGTGAACAATGTTTGAGAGAATGTGTATATAGAAAATGTTTTAGATCTTTGAGATCAGCTCATGAAAAATGGGAGCAAAAAAAAAAGTGTTCCGTTTATATTTTTGTTCAGTGTAGATTAGATACACACAGACCAGAGACAACACACACACATGCACGTGCACATACATGCACAGTGTTGGCTGACAAGTGCCAGGCTGATCAGCTGTGCGCCTGTCGCTCTGCACATTCAGGCCAGTCAACCTGACATCTGTAGTCATGAAGTGTTTTGAATGACTGGTATTGAGCCACCTGAAGACCATCACAGGACCCCCACTGGACCCCCTGCAGTTTGCCTACTGAGCAAACAGGTCAATTGAGGATGCAGTCAACATGGGGCTGTCCTACATCCTGCAGCACCTGGACTCTACAGGGACGTACGTGAGGATCTTGTCCGTGGACTTCAGCTCGACGTTCAACACCATCATCCCCGACATTCTCCATAAAAACTCTCCAACCTCTCTGTGCCAGCTCCCACCTGTCAGTGGATCTCCAGCTTCCTGACAGACAGGACACAGTAGGTGAGGCTGGGGAGCATCACTTCCAGCACAGCCCCTCAGGGGTGTGTGCTCTCCCCACTGCTCTTCCCCCTCTACACAAACGACTGCACCTCAGGGAACCCCTCTGTTAAACTCCTGAAGTTTGTGTATGACACCACCATCACTGGATTCATCTAGGATGGTGGTGAGGCTGCATACAAACAGGAGGTGGAACAGTTGGTCCTCTGGTGTGGTCAGAACCTGGAGCTGAACCCACTCAAGACTGTGAAAATGATAGGAGACTTCAGGGGGAACCCACCATCACTCCCCCCACCCCCATTCCCCATCCATCAACAACACTGTGCCTACTGTGGACACTTTCAGGTTCCTGGAATCCACCATCTCCTTAGATCTGAAGTGGACCTCCCACATAGACTCCATCAGGAAAAAGACACAGCACAGGATGTACTTCCTCAGACAGCTCAGGAAGTTCAACCTGCCCCAAGAACTGCCCTTCATCTTCTACACATCCATCATCCAGTCTGTCCTGTGCATCACCATCTCTGGTTGGTTTCCCTCTGTCTCCAAACATAACAGACACAGACTTCAATGGACTGTCTGGTCTGCAGAATAAAATCATCGGAGCCAGCCTGCCCTCCATCCAGGACTTATAAATGTCTCCAGGATCAAGAAGAATGCTGGTAACATCTCTGCAGACACCTCACACCCTGGACACACACTGTTTAAACTCCTCCCAACTGGTTGATGTTACAGAGCTCAAAACGAGACACTGGAAGTTTCTTTCCACACGCCATCACACTGATGAACAATTTAACCTGCCAAAAAACTAATTCATTCATCTAACTCATGTTCAACTTCAATCTGTTTGTCTGTTTCTCCTTTGCATGCATTTATTTTCTACTGCACGTTTGTTGTATATTTATACATGCCATACAGACAGAGTGCAGCTGAAACTGGAGACACATTCCTTGTATTCTTTGCAGATACTTGTTGAATAAAGGCTGTTCTGATTGATTATTGCCCCATGGAGCTCTGGGATATCTGGGCTGGGAAGAAAAAAGCAAGGGGGAGGAGACAGAGGGGGAGAGAGGGAGGACACTGGTGGGAAAGTGTCGATGACACAGAGAGCGACAGAGACCACAGAAGACGTCACACACTATCAACTGGCTCTGCACTCTGTCAGCTGTCTGTATGCGTTCCTGATGAGGCAAAAACACGGAGAAGATACCAACGGCTTCGGTTCAGGAAACCTCACATGTGGGCAACAAATTGTCAGCAATATCAAATTAATCACTTAATTTAATTACATAAATATACACACACACACAAACACACGTGTGTGTATATATACAGTATATATATATACATATATACAGTGTATATATATATATATATATATATATATATATATATATATATATACATATATATATATATATATACGAGGTCTGTGAGAAAAATATCCGACCTTTATATTTTTTTCAAAAACCATATGGATTTGAATCACGTGTGATTGCGTCAGACAAGCTTGAACCTTCGTGCGTATGCGTGAGTTTTTTCACGCCTGTCGGTTGCGTCATTCGCCTGTGAGCAGGCTTTGTGTGAGCATTGGTCCACCCCTCTCGGCGTTTTTTATTGCGAATAAATGTCTGAACGATTTGGAGCTTTGCTGCATCATGTTTTTTCCAGAAACTGTGAGAGATCTCCAGGTGGACACCGTTCGGAAAATTAATATGGCTTTCAGGGACGATTTTATGGGGATTACACAGATTAAGGAGTGATCCAGACGGTTTAAAGACCGCCCACAACTGCTGAGAGCGGTGAGCGGTGAGCAGTGGGCGGTGCCGCATGGCACACAGCAACGCCGTGATGAAGCCTGACGGGACATGTTCTGGCATGTCCAGGCACATCCACAATTTCTCGGATAATCACTCGATGGAAAAACCACGGACAGCTGTCTGAACGCCATCTCAAAGCCGTCCTGTGAGACCAAAACGGAGGTGTTCCTTTGTCTCGCTCCATCAGCAAATCGGTCGTGACACGCGAAGCCTCCGCTTGGCTTTCCATGACAAAATCTCTTATTAAAAGTGAAATCTGCCAGAAAATGGCTGATGTCCAGCTCTTGTGATAACCAGAGAAAGTGCACACTATGGTCCCGGCTCCACAGACCATCCGTTTAGAAATGATCCGGTGGTTTGTGGCTCTCGATGGCGGCACGGAGCGCGGCGCACCGAGCGTCCTTAAAGCCGTCCTTAAAGCTGTAGTAACAGTCCTTATTCTCTGTGAAGCCCGTAAAATTTTCACCGAAAGCCAGATAACTTTTTCTAATGGTTTCCAGCTGCCAGTCTCTAACAGTTTCTGAAAAAATTCTGATGGAATAAAAGCCCAAATCATTCCGCCATTTCCTGACAATGAAAATCCGCCGAGGGGGTGAACCACTCCTCACTCAAAGCCTGCTCACAGGCGAATGACGCAACCGACAGGCGTGGAAAAACTCACACATGCGCACGAGGGTTCAAGCTTGTCTGACGTAATCACACGTGATTCAAATCCATATGGTTTTTGAAAAAAATAATAAGGTCGGATACTTTTCTAATAGACCTCGTATATATATATATATATATATATATATATATATATATATATATATATATATATATATACGAGGGCTGTCAATAAAGTAACGGTCCTTTTTATTTTTTCAAAAACTATATGGATTTCATTCATATGTTTTTACGTCAGACATGCTTGAACCCTCGTGCGCATGCGTGAGTTTTTCCACGCCTGTCGGTGACGTCATTCGCCTGTGAACACTCCTTGTGGGAGGAGTTTTTCAGAGGAAAAACACCTCTGTTGAAAGCCTTAAGGACAAGTTGGAACATGTCCTGCCTGTTAAACAATTTCTCATATACTCACTCCACTGAAAGCCATCAAAAGCCGCCTGGATTTTACAAATGGTTATCAACACAGAGGTGTTTTTACTGTGCCGCCGCACCGCGTCGGCTGCGTCCCGACGCGCGGATCCGTCTGCACGTCTTTCATTAAAAAAATCTCCTTTAACAGTGGAATATCCGGATAAAATGCTGAAACCGACTTCTTCTGAAACTTCTCTGTTCTCTCACGATGTCCTGGATCAGTAGAGCCTGAAATGTGGAGGTTTTCAGCTTGAACAGGCTGACGACGGCGGCTGAGAGCGCAGCGCGACGTCTCGCACCGTGGGAAGTCCTTAAAGCGACAGAATCACCTCAAAATCTCTCATCAGCCGTTAAAATTTTCACTGAAAACCAGCTTAATTTTTCGAACCGTGTCCACTTCGATGTGTCTCACAGGTTTAGAAAAAATTTTGATCAAACAACGCGCCAGTCTCTCAGCAACTTCTCAGACAAAGGAATTCTGACGAGGGGCTGGACGACTCCTCCCACAAGGAGTGCTCACAGGCGAATGACGTCACCGACAGGCGTGGAAAAACTCACGCATGCGCACGAGGGTTCAAGCATGTCTGACGTAAAAACATATGAATGAAATCCCTATAGTTTTTGAAAAAAATAAAAAGGACCGTTACTTTATTGACAGCCCTCGTATATATATACACACATAAAAGGCTACGTCTGTCTGTCTGTCTGTCTGGGATAAACTCCCAAATTATAATATGTAGCCATAAAAACTATATCTATTCTGAATCCTCATGACATGGGGAACAACCTGGTACCATTTTTTTAAAAGTTGAACTGAAAATTACACCCAAAATAGCCATTTATGTAAGACCATACAGTGTTGTACCATGTGCTTTTCATGCTGCCACTTCTGTCTGTCTTTCTGTCTGTCCGGGATAAACTCCCAAACTATAATATGTAGCCCTAAAACTATATATATTCTGATTCCTCATGACATGGGGAACAAACTGGTACCATTTTTTTAAAAGTTGAACTGAAAATTACTCCCAAAATAGCCGGCTGTGGGTATGACCAGGCAGATTCAAATTTCCAGCCCTGTATATTTGTTGGCCATCTCTGTTTATTTAATCCCTTTCTTCAGCTACTTTATGTTCTCAACTGTTAAGCATCTGACTGTCCTGTACAACCCAGTTTGCCTTCCTGTCTGAATACATTAATTTTATGTTTGTAAAATTGCAATGTAAAAACAGTGAAATACACAACTACCTCAATTTTGATTCATTGATATTTCAATTTACTCTTACCTACCTTTTGTGTGTAATTTTGTTATAAATTTGATTGCAAAACAAAGCTGCATGAAGGACTTCACACGTGTTTGTCTTTTAACCAATTATTTAAACTTAGTCTGGGGAGTCCACCTCTTATAGTTCTGCTGGAGAAACTTTAGCCCATTAACTATTATACTTCTAAGCATTTATCAGCATTACAAAAACAAATGTTGGGCAATTGTTTTGATTAAAATGATTGGCATTTGGCTTACGTCTAAAACAGGTTAACCTGGGCAGCGCTGGGTACCCCAGCTAATATATATATATATATATATATATATATATATATATAAATAAAATATATATATATATATATATATATATATATATATATATATATATATATATATATATATACACACACACACACACACACACATATAGCAGAGCAGTCTGAATCTTCTGAATTCTAAATGCACGTCTAATCTTCGTTTCATCTATTCTCAAAGCCCCTTTCATGCATTATTTCACAATTGAATTATTTCACATTTTCTGGCTCTGGCCCCTATTTTTATATTAGCAGCACAGTGTTTGTGGTGAGATATTGATATTGATGTGATTTCCAAACACTCAGTGATCCAAGGCTTTTTTGTTCTCAATCTCCTTCATAATTTCCTCTGTTTCCATGACATAGTTACATAATTTCATTTGGTAAACTTTGTGTGGAACGCCCAAAGCCCCGCCTCCTGCTCTGCTGGACTCTGTTCAACTTCTCATCACACTTGTGTGTTATGTCTGAGGCAGAGGAGACGACATTCCCAGACACCGTCTGTGTTGTGAGTGTGCTGTGGAATCGCCTGCCCTTTCATCTGTTCCTTGAAAAGAACAAATAATCCTCCAAGGATTCCATTTCCAGTGTCGTCCTTTCAGTGCTGACAAACTTCGACGTGTTATCAGTGAAGCACCCCAATGCACATTATCGCATCAGCTGAGTGTGTGCATGTGCGTGCACATGCAGTTTCCCCTCAGTAGGCTCATTGTTCGTGGGCACACAAGGCTGTACCCGTGCACGGGGGTTTGGCCGACTTCAGAGCGAACGCTCAGGCTCCTGTTGCTGACACACTGACAGGCTGCACAGTGACTATCAGCACTGGGTATCTTCACTAACCACTGGCACCCACAACATGTTTCCATCTGCTCATTAACAACAGCACAGCTGACACAGGACTCAAAGGACACGCGTGTCGACTCCTAGCATCTGATAAAACACACCAGCGATACTTTGGTTTGGAAGTTTGATTTGCTGAAAGCATTAAACTGAATAAACAATCATTCAATCGAAATAACATCAAAATTCTAAATGAATATTATATGTTTCTTTTTTAAGCTGCCATACTGCCAAGTGGGAGCTTTAGCACTTGACCCTGTCCATGTGAGGGTCTATGGACTCATTTTGCATGAGTTATGAGTTGCAAGGGTATATATCAATGAGTACCTGACTACCTGTTTGTTCTCCTCTACGGTGCCGCTTCATTGGGAACTACTTGTCTCGTTTCAACGTAAACAGAATATCTTAGGTTTGAGAAAGCAAGTCCCACAGTCTTTACAAATTATGACTGTTTTAACTGTTTTCTCACATTATATAGACCATATTTTTCAGAGCATCAGTCGAGTTCCACCTGTCAAAAATGCTGCTTCAGGAGGAAAAACATACAAGTCGCACCAGAGTATAAGTCACACTTGTCAAAAATGACACTCGAAGAGGAAAAAATGGATATAATTCGCACCGGTGTATGAATCACAGTTTTTGATTTTTTGGTATATTGAACTCATTTTTTTAACATGTTTCTTGGAGGTGACTTTAACAGTCGTACTCAGGAACTCAGTCGTACATGTGCACACTACAGCGTTTACTCTTACTTAACAAAAGCACTTTTAAATTCCAAAAATAAGTAAACGTCCATTGGACAATATATGACACAGTTTTTGAAATGTCAGGAATTGTTAGATGGATTGGGCAGCACGGTGGCGTAGCGGTTACCACTGTTGCCTCACAGCAAGAAGGTGTGAGGCAACAGTGTTTGCATGATTCCCTACAGGTGCTTCCTACCACATCCAAAGACATGGAAATTAGGTGGAATGGAAACTTAAAATTGTCCATTGGTGTGCGTGCGGGTGTGAATCTGTTTGTTTGTCTATATGTGGCCCTGCGACAGACTGGTGTCCTGCCCAGGGTGTACCCCGTCTGATGCCCTATGACTGCTGGGATAGGCTTCAACACCCCCCCCCCCCCCCACCCAGCCCCCCCATGACCCTTTATTGGAGTAAGCGGTTGAAGATGAGTGAATGAGTGAGTGTCAGATGGATAAGGGTTGAGAACAGTGGATTTTTACAGGAAGTCCTCAGCTGGTGAATTTTAAAATCTAAAAATAAACAAGATGGATAAATAAATACGCATTGTGTGACATATTGGATATTATTTGTTGGACACAGTTTGTTGGCTCACAGCATTGGAAACACTGCAATAGAAATCAAATAAATATTAGGGGAGGTGATGGTCTAGTGGTTAAGGTGTTGGGCTTGAGTCCAGAAGATCATGGGTTCAAATCCCAGCCTGACTGGAAAATCACTAAGGGCCCTTGGGCAAGGCCTTTAATCCCCTATTGCTCCCGGTGTGTAGTGAGCGCCTTGTATGGCAGCACCCTGACATCGGGGTGAATGTGAGGCATAATTGTAAAGCATCTTTGAGCGTCTGATGCAGATGAAAAAGCGCTATATAAATGCAGTCCATTTACCATTTATTTATTTTATTTTTTATTATTAGCTCTTTCATTTGGGATCTTTGTGCACTGTTGCAGTGTACTTTCATTACTGGTGTTGTTTTTATGATGGGAAAGCTCTATATAAATAGGTAATATTATTATTATTGCTGACAGGTTAATAAAACCTGTGCAAAATCAATATGCAGATCCATACTGGATCTGGATGTGGTGACCCTGAGGTAAAAGGGAGAAGCCAAAATAATGTATTATTATTATTATTATTAATAATAATAATAATAAAAATAATAATAATAATAATAATAAACTACTTAAAAAATTACCTATCACTTTTACTTTGGAAAATACGGTAAGCTGCTCTCACACCTGGCCTGGTTTGCCCCGTCTCACATTATAATCGTTCAATCCACCTACATCTCACCACATTTCAAATGATTTCCACAAGCAGCTCTTGCCTGGCTGTATTTGGCATCAAGTCCTCTCGAGCAGGCACACCACATGGAAAAGGTTATGAAAAGTCCCTTTTTTCCAGCACCTGTTTAACTCTGGATGAACTTGGTGTACACTCCATGCTCAGCTTTTAATATGTATCAATGCTCTCCCAGAAAATTGGACACTAGGTTGTGCACAGCTTCAATGGGCAACTAAGGCCTACGGACATCCGGCTGAGCTCCAGAAAATTTGGAACATGTTCAAAACCAGCATGAGTTTCATCAACCTTTTTCAACTTGTGCTGATCTATGTTGAGCACCATACTGACCTCCTCCCAAGACAAACACAAGCCGGGCCTCGGTGATGCCCAGCAAAACTGCTCCGGACTCTATCAGGTGTAACAGATGCTTTACTTGACAGATTAAAAAAGACAAGCATATTTTCTACAAAATACCACAAACCAGCATTGGCAGCTTTAGAGAAAAGGTACAGAAAATCTAAGTCCCTTCTGCTGCTCCCTTGTTTGCATTCGGGGTCGCCACAGCAAATCCAAGGTGGATCTGCATGTTGAATTGGCACAAGTTTTACGCCGGACGCCCTTCCTGACGCAACTCCACATTATGTGGAGAAATGTGGTAGGGGTGTTGTTTGAACCGGGAACCTTCCAGACTGAAACTAGGTGCACTAATCACTTGGCCACCACTGAAAAGGATCTTTGTTAGAACAAAGATCTGCACACTAAGTAGTGACTTGAGGACTAGGCCTCTTCACCACTGGAATGACTTTATCTCAAATGAATGCCAACATCAGGAGACTCAGATAAGACCAACCACTTGCATGATATTTTGGCCAGGTGCTGTGCTTCTTTGAGCATGAAGCTGGTGAATCAGCGCTGAAAACCCCAGCGACTTGAAAAAAAGGACGCCCACGTCCCCACATAAGGAATTTATTATAAGAAAACATATTAAATCAAGTTTCAAATCTCCCATGTGCCTTCTGCCAAACTGCAGGTGAGATTTCACGTCTTCTTTTAAAGAAAATCTTTCTTGTTTCCACCATGAATCTGTTTAACTCCTGATCCAACAGACAAAAGTTGCACGACTCCTGGTTTCTCCAATCACAGCCACATCTGAGACACCTTCAGAGTTATCATAAGGATCTTGGTAGTTTCACTCATGGTCACACAGTTATTGGTGATGCACAGAGAAGATACAAAAATGGTGTTCCTTTTCAACGTATTTTACAGAGTATAAACTGTACTGCATTTAAAAAAAAAAACAATTCTGTATGATCAGCTCTTTAATTTGTGGATTTGTGCAAAACCATAAATTTCGAAATGTATCATCATTGACGCTCACACGCAGGACTTTAATGGAGATTTTCTCCCTTTCAGCGGACAGTATCTGTTTGGCTGCTGCACGCTGAGTTGGCATTTCACAGCCTCGGGATGGTGAAGTGGTTAATTTTTCAGCACACATTTTCAGCAACAATATAGCTCATTTTTGGGAAAATCGGTGCTCGACGAACAGACAGTTTGAACCCGAGAGCTGGGCGGAATTTGCCGCTACCCGCAGCTCGAATACTGCTGAAGGCAGCTTGGCTTCAAACCCGCCCCCCAAGAAGCAAACAAAGCAGAGAGCAAATAACAGCAGTTAAGAGGATTCACAGTAACTCCTCACATATCTGAAAACGACGTGGGTTGGATTGCTATTTCCCAATGCTTGAATTAGGTCGGTATAGGAAGCCGATCCCGATACCGGATTGGTCGCAACCTTATTCCAAATACATTCCCCGCCACACAACGCGCATGAGACCAGCTGCAGCTGTAGATAATTTCTCTGTGATTCTGGCAGTGATGAGAGATGGTTTCATCAGCCAAGTTCTGAGAGCAAATAATTATTTCATATCACGTGGCGTCAAGTGGGACAAAGCGCGGCGTCCGGAGGGACATGACGAATTGCACGGCAGTGCAGGAATCAAATTCATGCAAGTGTCAAGGTGGCTTAAGACATCGGTTGGCAGCAGAAAGAAGCAAAGGCGGCTCATTTTATCCACTGGAAAAGATCACAAAATGCAGAAGAAACAGATGGAGACCAGCAGATAAGCTCTGTGTGTGTGTGTGTGTGTGTGTGTGTTCTCCCACTATCCTGCATTTCACCTCTCCTGCATTGTAAAGTCTTATCGGTTGAAATTCTTTGGGGTTTGTGAGACATCCTCTCACACACACACACACACACACACACACTGAGTGAGGAGAAAACTGAAAAAGAGTGAAACACGGTGAAGGCAGTGAGAAAGGTGGAAGAGGTCATTTCCTCTACTTCCCCTTTCACTTTATTTTGTCCCGTCATGTGGCCGAAGGCTATTGTTCCATAGCAGAAAGGATAAAGTATGAATTTAAAAAAAGGAGGAAAAAGCACAAGAAAAATAAAAATATGCATCAGGCACCAAGGCCCTGCTTAAGTGCATAAAAACTAACATGAAACTGTCTTCAGGTTCACTGCTCACCACAAACAGCACTATTACTGAAGAAAACTACACGTAAAGAAGAGAAAATGTGAAGAACTGCTGCTGCTGTGGAGGTGAAACAAAGCACAGGTCTGAACTTTGCAGAGAATCCACGGATCCAAGGGCAGCGTGTCCCCGCGCAGCAGGAAACGCCGCGGCCGTCAGCACGTATGTGTCGTGAATTTGAAGGAAACCGAGGTGCTAATGGACCCAGACTAATCGTGGCACTCAAGTCAGTCAGAGGAAGGAGAACCACCACATCTCGAGCGGCTTCATTCTCCATCCGCCTACTTCTGTACTCACACCCCTGCAAAGCTCTCAGTTATTTAACTCGATTAGTCATGAGAAATGAGTTTCAACACTTTACGTGTGGAGGACGGAGTTGCAGCAATACAGTGTGTGTGTGTGTGTGTGTGTGTGTGTGTGTGTGTGTGTGTGTGTGTGTGTGTGTGTGTGTGTGTGTGTGTGTGTGGTGTGTGTGTGTGTGTGTGTGTGTGTGTGTGTGTGTGTGTGTGTGTGTGATGGTATCCCATTTGACCCATCAACCACTGTGATCATGCTCCAGAACCTCCCAGTATCTTGCTTTTCTTGCCTCCACCATATAACCGCACAAAGATGAGCACAGCTGGAGTGTATGCTGGTGGGATGTGACACACACCCTTCTCCGCACCGGCGGGGGGGCCTGGAGTGGACAACCTCGCCCTGGCTGTAGTGTGCAGTGATGCTGATCGATTGATTAGATTTGGAGAGTGCGCTCTGGGCGAGCTGATGGTGCGCTGAGTGGGGGCTGCCAGTCGCCAGGCGCCTGGATGCTTCTGAGCTGTTTGCACACATGTAGTAGACAAACAGCAGTTTGTAGATGTCAGACACACTCTCACCCACTGGAAACACTCCGTGGGTTCAGGCAAGAGGTGGGGCCTGGGCAGAGCGCGCAGGGGGCCAAGGATGATGGAAAAGTACACGTTGGCCATCGCGCTTTCCGGCATTTGAATTTAATCTGTTTCCAGTTAAACATTTTCTTTGGTGTGTTTGTGTGTGTCTTCTTTCACTTTCACAGAAATGTCATCATCACACCAACTTGCTCACTGTGAGTGCTCCTGACAGTCATGTGCGCCCCCCCCCCCCCCCCCCCCCCCCCCACACACACACACACACACACACAGACTCAGGTGGACATTATACGGACGGTATACCACGGAGCCGGCAAGGTAAAGCCCATTTAATTTCAGGTCCAACTCATTTGTCCATTTGCACTCTCACATACAGCTCCGAGATCTGCTCACATCCCAGTGCACGTGTGAAAGGGCCTTTGGAGTCCTGCTGGAACCAACACACGCCAAGGCTGGGGGGGGGGGAGGCGGGGCTTTACTAGGTTGGCTGGGGGTGTAGTTAGGCAGCTGTTAGCGTTTCAGAGAAGATTAGCACCAGCTTCAACCATAAACAATGAGCTCATTCTCTCTGCTAGAGCACCGTGCAACACACCACATCTGTTTTGGAACAACTCGTCTTATTCAAGGCCCACACTGAGGTAATCCACCCCCCCCCCCCCCCCATAAAAATCACAACAGGAAAAGCCTTGGACCCTAAACACAAGGAATACAGCAGTGAAAAAGTGTTTAGCTCACTGAGACCCAGTGTCTCCTTAAAAACAGATAAATTATCTCCATTTCAGCCTCACATTCACACTAAATCCATCGTACATTTTCACAACCAAAAGAAGGCGCGTTTTCAAATCAAAACAAATGTGAAAAGATGGAGCACGATGGCAAAATGTTGCAGTAACGCCGCCTGTAAGCACGAGCGCGGCTTTTGTTCTCAGCAACAAAACATGAATGTGAACATGTAAAGGAATAAATCAACATTAAAAACTAAACAAACGAGCTGATCACTGATCAAAGGCTGAGCCAGATTTAGTTTTTCAACAGGCTTTGAGGTCATGGTGATGGAGCGATGCCTTAAAATGTAACATTTCTCTCAGATTCCACCTCCTCCATTGAGTCCTCAGTTGCGATCCTGTTTTAGACTTATTGAGGCTTTTCAGGTTTCAAATCCCGCAAAACCTCGGAGAGGTCTCTCAGTAACATTGAGAACTGCATTGAGATGCTCTGATCACGCTGCACTTTAACCGCTGCACACGGACAACAGCATTAACATCGCAACATAAACTATTTTTATATTGTGCCTAAAATGCTTGTGAATATATTCTCTGGGTTTTTAGATGTTGTTATTGCATTTGTTTTATGTAAACATGTGAGAATCACAGACTGTCTCTCCGTTATTTTCAATGGGAGCCACTGTGAGCTACACTCACTTCTTGTCATTCTGGGGGAAAGTGAAGTTTGCTCTTTAACGTCTTGATTATTGTTCTTTACAACAATGTTTGTCCTCTTTGTTCCAGACTAATATATATAATATGTCTGAAATTCAGTTTGCACTTATTAAATTCCATGCAGATTAAATGTAGCCGACACAGATTATTTGTTATAATTGTTTTAGTAAGTTTTCAGGGTATCATGCATGCAGTCTCTTATTAATGGTGAAAAGCATAAAAAAAATACATTTTTGTAGTATAATATTAATTTACAATTGTCATCATGTGGATTCTTTATGTTGTTTTGAATGCAGCAACTCTCTGGCGCGCAAGGGATTATGGGATACGTGAAAACCCAGAATAGGACAAAAGTTTGTTGATTCCTGGGTGTTAATTTTGGCTTCCTTCCTCAATGATATAAAGTAAGTCTATAAGCTTCTTACATTACTGAATGCACTGTTGCTTGTGATACCCACTAGAGGGAACATAGAGCTCCTTTCTGTGATATCTTCAACCACCATCTTGAGGGTTGGTTGTGACACCACTTTACTGACAACACAGAGATCCACAACTCACCTCAATAACCGGCAGATAACGCATTGTATCAAATGTGCCATCTGGTGGCTGTGATAACTACTACAAAAATCCAAACCAAAGGTTCCATCCAGATGTTACATTATCATTTAGCTGATGCTTTCATCCAAAGTGTCGTCGCACCCCCCAAAATGGTTCGGCACGTGTGATTAATGAAAATTTTACCTAAGTGTGATTTCATGTTATGGTGTCTTGTTTTTAAAGTGATAAACAAAGACAGAGTTTCATTCCATCAAAAACATGATATAATAAAATAAAAGACTTAGCTTTTCCATATAAATGATGATATAAAAAGTTGGGTCAGCGTTTTACTCCTTTTGGTCAAACCAGCCCCATTTGAATTTATTCCTGATGAACTTTAGTCTCACTGCAGCAGAACAACATTTCATCCATTTCCTTTGTCGTTTCAACATGAAGCAGAGTTCATGGTAAAATCTATAACAGCGTTTCTCATTTGCTGCTGCGTGAACAAGCAGTGCCGCGTAACATTATCCTTCAATCTTGCACAAGGACGTGAAAATGTGAGACCTAGTCTGTGGTCCGTATTTGTAAAATTGTTTCAAAACGTCTCTAATGAGATGCCACAGTAAATCCGACACATGCCAGGAAAACAAAAATAAACCTTCTTGTTCTTCTTTTGAGTTTATTGACGGTTTACAAACCAACACGGTGCATTTCCACCACCAACTGTTTAGGCATGGAACATTAATGGAATACTATAAAAAATAACCCTGAAATGTTCACCATGTAAGGAAAAACCTGGACTTCCGGGAATTTCTGGAAAACTTTCATCACTGCTGCAACTGCTAATGGCGTCGTCCATCTGTGGGGAGTGCCACAAATGAGGCAAAAAAAAAAGTCAAACACTTTCACTATTCTTATACCATATACTGTATATTCTGATACTATATTCTTATATGAATGTTCTCTTGATGATATTAACCTGTCTATTATGACGTGCTGTTGCCTTTCTTCGCCAGGTCACCCTTGCAAAAGAGGTCTCAATTTCAATGGGATTTTATCTGGTTAAATAAAGGTTAATATTATTATTATTATTATTATTATTATTATTGTATTATATCTTTTAATATAAAGTAAATTTAAGCTCATATTGATTTAACTGTGTAGTAAAGCCTACTAAATAATAATAATAATAATAATAATAATAATAATAGTGTGGCAAGCTGTATGGAAGAAGGAAGACCGATATGTAAATTGTTGTGCTGCAAATCTGCAATACATTATGGGAGTTCTGGGGTTTGGGGGTTTTAAGTGTTGTTATTGCAGTTAGTTTCACAGTGTTGTCAATGTTGTTGATTTGTTGTGTTTGTGGGTCAGCTGGTTTAGTCAGTTTGGTTGAGTGTCATGTTGTTGTTGTTACCATAAGTGCAAAGTGTAATGTGTTTGATGACTTCCACCATTGCCTGTGTTGTTGCATGTAAAAATAAAAGCACCTCCTTATGGTAGAATGCAGAAAAAAACAAAGGCTCTGGCTCGGTCTTCGTTCTTCCATGCAGCTCGCCACAATAATATGATGAATTATTTTTCCATTGCATTGAAACAGGTAGCTAGCAGTGTTAATGTGCCTTAACCGAGGAAGGCGAGAAACGCAATTTCAATTCCTTGTATGTCTAGTACATGTGAAGAATTGACAATAAAGCTGACTTTGACCTTGACTTAATCCATGGTTTGCTAATTCCTAAAACATTTTGGGGTGAGGTTCCCCTAAACTGACCTACCCCAAATAAACTTTCTTTGGGGGTTTCTTTGGGGTGGGAATAGTTGGTAGAGGCTGCCATAGTATGAAAAATTTCCACTCCTGAAAAACTAAAGCTACTCTCACAACAGGTCGCATTTTCCAGCCAGCACTTCAACATGGCCTGGAGGAGCTTGGCTTGCTCAGCACAAGATGGGAAATGTCAGTTCAGCTTGTGAGACAGTTTGGCTGTTGGCCACACCCTCGGCCACGGCAGCCACCTCACAGGTCTGACATACCTCAGTGTCCAATATTCACAAAATATCACCCCGAGATATCAAAACATGGAGACCCAATTTCACCTGGAGTTATATGAACTTGCACTGGGGCTGTCCCGGGTCATCCTGAACAAAGTGTGGGAGGGGCAAATGTGGCAAAGAGTGAAATAAACAAAGCCATTTTTCCTGACTTTTTCTGAGCGGTGTGCCAGCTGAGGAGGACTTTGCACAGCTTTGCAACACTGTTAGATGAGAGCTGCTCGGGAAAATCAGCTGGGTTTCTTGAACTACAATTTTCTGCATTTCTAAAGCAATGTCCTTATCTTTGTTAACGCAGTTACATTTAATTTAAAGCTACACAGCCTTTCAAATGTCACAAAACTGACATAATTTAGTTTCAACCAAAATCCAAACATTATACTTTCAGTTTATTTGTGTCATGAGTTGCAAAATTACAGTTCATTTTAGTGAAGAAAACATATTTACATGGGGAAAATTCCATAGCCAGGGCTTTTTATAAACAGGGAAATTGGGGTGCTGCACCCCTTATTTTTGTTGCATGCCCCCTGGCTGAAATGACAATTTTTTAAAGCATTATATTAAACATACAGCCTTCCTCTCAGCGATCGATTCTTCCATAAATATTTTTACATACAGTGTACTTTTTTTCCAACATACTAAAACGTGGCACAGTGACAGTAAGAATGCATAAACGTGTCCTATTTCATGCAGCTGTCACGCTCTGTTGTTATTGTTCTGGTCCTTCAAGAAGCCTTAGAATGCCCCATTTTGCCCTCAAATTTTCAAAAGCTCTGCACACCCCCACCCCCAACATCGTTGCTCCGCTCCCTCACATCTGGTGTCACCCCCTTGCTAAATTTTCCTAGAAAAACCCCTGATAGGGAATATTTTCTTTTCCTTTTAAAGCCATCTACAACAGGAAGCGCATGTGCGCATGCATGAGGTTTTGAGACTACTTGTGACCTGATGCACTTGCGTGATGGGCGTTCCCGGGGAGTGCACACTGACATTGTTAAGTTGTCTTGTAAATCACTTCAGATGTGTTATCTGGTTTGAAAAACAGTGCTTTTACATTTAGAAATGTTTATTCCTCGCTAACAGAAATAAGCAGTTTCTGAACATTTACAGCCACCGTGGTTTATTTTGTTTGAGCGTGCAGCCAGATGACTGGCAGTTGCCATGTCTTTCCCAGCATTGTTGTGTAATTCGGGGGAAGTCACCACATGATCTGACGTCACTATCAAATGTAGGACACAGCATCTGATGACTGGAATTTCTTCCCTTCAGACAGTGCAACTATTGATCATATTGTCTATTTTATATACAGAAGCCCTTGTTTAAAGGTTAAGGAATAAAATTATTGTGGTGCCAAAGAAAATTCTTTTCATAATGTAAATCTTTAAAAAAAAAAACCCAGAGGCAGTACAGCTTTAATCTAAATACGAATTTAACTGAAGTTCTTCTCTTGTATGTAAATATTTTTCACTTTAAATACTGACATTCCAAAACACTCCATGGACTGTTCTCCTCACAGCTCCATGCATCAGGTTTGTTGGCGTATACGTGCCAGGCTGGCACAAGGAGCAGGTGGTGCCCAGGTGGGTGCTGCCGCGTTGATGCGTAAGAACCGGTGGGAGCTGCCCTTTCACGATCCACGTGCCATCTGCCAAAGCTGGCAGCCATAGTGACGGATATGAACAGAGGGACGGAGGAAGCCACACGGCCACGCTAGCAAACCTACACAGCGTTTGCTCATTTTCACCACCATCCTCCACTTCATCCTCCCCAGACTGCTCTGTGACACTTGGCCGGCAGTCAGACTGCGAACTACACTAGTGTCACACTGTTGTGTGATATTGTGCCCACAGTGCCGACATGACTACAGTCAGTACGAACACCCTAAATTTGGTTTGAACTCACACAAACCTTCACCCATTTTTCAGCATGGAGCAAAGAAGCGACATTGGCCCAATCTCCATGGAGACTGGATGTCACACTGCCAACTTAATTTGACAAACCAATTTGCGAAATACTTAATTGCACCACTGCTCTACTTTACAGTGCAAATCACTCTCAAAGTTGTCCTCGGCCATGTGACCTTAGAAATGTCGCGCATTTGAATCTGAACAGAGAAGCTGCCAAACCAACAGCGCACCAATACTAGGGGAGCCACGACCGCTACCTTTGCACCCCCCCCCCAACCCCCGGACTAAACCAAACCAACTTTTTTAGGTTCCTTAGATGACCCCAAAACACAATCAGGAGGTTCCCAAAAATAAAAACTGGCCTCAAGCCAGTTATCCAAGATGGCGTCCAAGATGGCCGCCAAAATAAGGTTTTTTTTCACTTAAACACCAATGATTTCGGTCATTATTAAGTCTATTGTTTGTTCCTATGTTTTTAATGATAAGGTCTATTGGCGGCCATTTTGGACACCATTTTGAATCTTAAACCCATGAATGAATTTAGTTTAGGCACAAATGAGTTTGCTGTGACCTGCAATGGTCTTCTAAATGAATCTCTGTGATATTTAAGTTGTTTATATGTTGTGTAAAGGTGTTTTAGTGGAAAAAACCCTATTTTGGTGGCCATCTTGGACGCCATCTTGGATAACTGGCTTGAGGCCAGTTTTACTTTTGCGAACATCCTGATTGTGTTTTGGGGTCATCTCAGGAACATAAAACAGTTGGTTTGGTTTAGTCCTGGAGGGGGGGTGCAAAGGTAGTGGTTGTAGCTCCTCCAGTGGTCCCACAGCTGTTAAAGGTGGACATGAAGGCGTGATGACTGAGAGGAGTCAAGATGTGATCTGCTGGAGGTCTGTGTTCATGATCACACATTCTTCTTATAAAAAGGGAGAGTGGCAGAAAAAAAAGGCACTGCTCAGATCCGTCTCAGCTTATTCCTCTTCCTCCCATCAGAAAGGGGCGAGGGGGGGTCGCAAGAGCTATTTAGGAGGAAGGTCACACTGTGAAGACATGGAAAGGAGCCAACACTCTCTCCTCCTCTTCTTCGTCTGCTGAGTCTGCAGCATGTGTTCCACATGGAGGCTGTTACATCTACAGAAAACAATCCCCCTGCAAACAGCGCACATTTCACAGCGTCCATGTGAGACAGGTTCGTCTGTTCCCACCTTTCACAAACACTCTGAAATCACGTCAGACGCACAGCACATGGTGAGAAACGGTCTTCAAACCTTGACCAAGTCCAGTGTGCATAACCCTGGACCAGGTGCAGCTCCTCTGCTCGGCTCTGAGTGTGCAGCCTGCACAATCTAAGCAACAAACAAACAAATGACTGGGACCACACAGATTCGTAAACAGGTGGGAGGGTTGGGTGGAGCCAGTGTCGGCGTGTTGTCTGATGGTTTACATGATGGCGTCTGCGTCCCTGCTGTCCTCTGTGCCGTGCAGTCGGCATATATTTCACACTGACACAAACCCATTTGAGGTGACGCTCGTGTCTCAGTGCGGTTTTGACCAAAACATAAACATGTGGAACAGATGATGTTCTTGGCTTTAAACACTTTGATAAGAGCTGTGATGTGCAGAGTTTGCAGCTGAATTTTAAACCGTAGGTGCAAAGCAGATGTCAAATGCCTACAACATTTTAACCAGTCAGCTTCTCACACTGAGCTGAACCACAATCTTAAGAAGAGAGAGGGGAGGGGAAAAAAACCAAACACTTTTCCCAGCTTTTTCCGAGTGGTGCGCCTACCGAGGGGGATGACCCGCCCCGACTTTTGTCTCTCATCACAATCACAGAGAACATCCTGTTGGAAGGCCACAGGCCACGAGAAGAACTAGAGTTAGAAGTTAGGGTGCTTCTATTCGCTGCTTTGTCAGATCCACGAGTGGGAGTGCATGCAAGCTAGAGTCACACACCTTCTTCTTACTGTCTGCCCACTGACATAAAACAGTCTGACTCCAAATCCATTTTAAAGACTCATCTGTTCTCTCTGTCTGATAAGGGACATTGACTTACTGGGGAGAAAGACTCGATCTCATCATGTCCAAATTCTGGGGAATGTTAGTGAACACATTCACATTTTGTCTGTTACTTTTTTGTAAGATGGTGTGATTCTGAACTGTTCATTCTGGTTGACTGCTTTGTTCTAATCTGAGTTCAAGCTGCTGATGAAGAAGTGGACTACATGTGACCAGGACCTGAGTGCTACCAGTGCACCTTGGAGCTACATAGATCCTTCTGTCCATCCATCTGACCCACCAAGATCCTTCTAGGACCAGCACATGTGAGATCTATGGGGAACTATACATGAGGACTTCTGAAAGCACCTTATGGCCGAATTCTGAAGAATGTTCCTTGTCTGACTGAACTGGCTTGAAACACCAACGGGCCAATTATATTCCATTTTCTGAGACTCTGCTCACCACTGTTTGGATGTTTACTGAACCAGTGGTTGTTGCAACCACTGGACTCTCATGTGCTCTCAATTCTGCTTACCTGCAACATCTCTGTCTTTCCATGTTTGACATTTCTTTGTTGTGCTGTTTTGATATTTGGTTATTGGTAGTTCGGTAAAAGCAGATGGGCACCTCACTGAGTCTGGTCTGCCTGAAGTTTCTTCTTATGAGGGACTTTTTCTGACCGCTGTTGTCCAATGTCCATGCATGTGGTCAGTTCTTACTGAAGTACCTTGGGGCAAATTTTGCAGAGATTTGGTGCTGAAATTAAAAAAAAGTAACTTGAACTGAAACAAAACCAACATCAACAAGCATTTTCAAAGTATGTGAAACTTTACAACATGAAAAAGGAATTTTCATAGAACTTGAAAATCCTGCCAAGGTGAAACCCAAACCACAGCAGAATGACAGAGCATTCTGCTTCATCACAGACACACTCCTGGACCCTCTGAGGATTTCCAAGTTTTCAAAGCTTTAGAAAAGGTTTCAAAGCATCAGGGCTTAATATCTGTGAAAGTGGGAAAAGGCTCCACTGAAACTAAAGCAAACAGCCATCCTCAAACTATCACTTAAACCACTTTGACACTTGCATGAATTTGATCCCCGTAATGGCACGTAATCTTACATGTAAATGAGTAAATTTGTCGCAAACAGGGATGTCAGGGATGAAAGTGGTGAAAAATCTTTGAATTCTAAAAGCTCTGAGATGCAACCTGGGCTACTCCAGACAATGAATTGCAGTGAGTGCACCATCCATTTTGGTGAGAAAAAAAAGTCCTTATTCAAAACTGTCTTATGCATTAACCATCTGGGGCCGACGCTGTCGTATACGAGAGCTGAGACCAAGCTTTACTAAATTATAAATAACTTTTTAATGATATAAGATAGAAACTTACTTTTTTTGCTGAAAAGTTAACTCCGCGGACTTTCGATCCACCGTCGGCCATCTTTGTACTCCACATAGAAGCTGTGTGATGACGTGCGCAATGTGAGTGTCCATTCGGAATTGGTTCACCATCATATGGTTTTCCAAAATCCAATCGTAGGGCAGATTTAATTCACGTGAAAAGCCTAAGATCGTCAGGAGTGATGTGTTACTAGTTGGCCCGTTTGAATAGGCCCCTAACTCTTCCGATGTGCCCTGCACCATTACGCACAGCGAAAGTGAAAGCAGACGAAGAGTCTCGCGTGACAATCTCACGTGCTCAAACAGAGTGTGTAACTATCAGGATTGCTCCACTAGTTTGCATTTGAATGTTACTGGATTACTCTGTGGCTCTCTCCCTCTGGCATAAAGCTCTGTTTACCATATCAATGGGATGAGGGAGAGGGGCTGCTCCTCAGACTGGAGCATAAACGCATAGACCATTTTGTATATATTGTTCAAAATGTGCATTTGTGTTTATTGTTTGAACTTTTTTGTTGTACAGTCTTTCACACAAGACCTCAAATTACCTTTATAAAGTGTAAAAACTTGTTTATTATAGTTTGCTGTGTGTTTTGAATAAATGTGTATGGAAAATTATTTTTCGCTTTACTTTTTCCTTTGTTATTTTTGATTGTAAACCTTTATTACACTTATAAAACACAACAAAAGCATATATATTATGAAAGAACAGGTTGTCCTGAAAAAAAAGAGACATAAAACTTGATTGTGGGATGCAGGGAAAGCTGTTAACAGCAATAATAAACTCATTCGGGCTGCATTCATTGTTCTTTGAAATCAGCTGGTTTTGTTTTGTCTCTAACTTGTTTGTAACAGTCAGCTGACAGCTCTCACTGCCTGGATCAGTGAGATTTATCCACGAAGATGAACCATTGTACATTAAATTGACTTAACTGACGAGTCTGACCCCTTTGAAAAGTGACCAAATTACATGTTTTTGTATTGAGCTCTGCAATGTTTTCACCAACAAAACCCACCCCTCGAGGTTAAACGCCTGGATGACCGACTATGTGAATAACAGTCAGCAGATTAGTCAGCATGGAAACACCAGATAGACACCGCTATGCAAACAACGTTAGCTTATATTAGTGCCAAAAGTAGCAGTTTCATTTGCATATCGATTAAACAAATTAACAACCATTAATGGACCATTACAACCCAAATTTATCACTTAAGCCCCTTTCACACCGGACCTGCTTCGAGTTGCTTCCTGTGGCGTCATGACGATGCAGGAATGTCTGCGTCAGGTGCACGCAGCAGGGGGGCAGAGAGGAGGTGACAACGTAGCCTGCAGGTTCTCTGCACAGAGAAATCACAGTGCACAGTTTGGCTGCAGCCAGAATGTGCTCTCTGATTTCTCTTCTAGTTTATATTTGTTCTTGTGCTGAGCTGCAGGTCTGCGCTCAGAGTTCTGTTATAGTCTATCGTTCCTCCTTTGACTGCGAGATGCGTGTGCGCGCGAACGAACCGTCCGTGAGTAAATGTGGAGATGTCTGGTTTTATACTTGATGTGGACATGTCCTGTCTCTGGCAATCAGTCTGTGAGCAGGACCTATGTCCTTTTTTGTCCTTTATTTAACACAATGATGAGAGAGTTTGAGGAGAAAGCAAGGAACTGCCTGCAGCCAGACAGTTTTTTTTTCTTTTAATTGCTCACATGTGGGCGCGGGAACGACTCATCCGTGAGTGGACTGGAGATGTCCGGACTTTTTACTGGATGTGGACATGTCCTGTCTCTGGCAATCAGTCTGTGAGCAGGATGTTTATGGACTTTATTTAAACACATTTGTGAGAGAAGAGTGAGGAGCTGCAGCAACAGCAGCAACTGCAAACAGCAGGGTTTTTTTTCTGTGCTCTTTGAGCGTGTAGTCTTACTGCATTGTGTACATGGTATAAAAACAATCCAGCCTGATTTATACTTCGGGAACAATGGAACACAGCAGGAATCATAAATTGGCATCGGGTAATGTTGTATTGTGAGGCTGTGGCTTCCAGTCACGTTGAGTGCCGGCGTGTTATTCTCACTTGTGCTGAAATCACTTAATTTCTGCATCGACCACAGGACGCAAAAAATTAAATGTTTAATTTTTAGTGTCTGATTCGCTTCATCCTTTGCGCCCCTCGCGCCATTCTGGCGTTGAGCTACATCGTCTCGGCACGGGGTTGCTTCCATGTGACGTCCTCATGACAACGCACAATGCAACTTAAAGTGGGCCCGGTGTGAAAGGGGCTTAAACGGGAACGAGAACGCTGCAAACCACTGATCAGTACAGATCAGTGCCACCAACGGCTCAATATTAGAATCCTGAGGACACCTTAGCTGCCCAACAAGGTACCTGATGTAAAAAACACTAAATTCAACACTGAATGGTTCCTGCAGGACCACAGTATGTGTATATGTATATATATATATATATATATATATATATATATATATATATATATATATATATATATATATATATATATATATATATATATATATATACATAGATAGATAGATATATTCTAGTATATATACATATACACATACACATAGTATACGAGGTCTATTAGAAACTGTAAGGCACAACTGAGTGGACACCATTCAATAAATTCAGCTGGTTTTCGGTAAAAATTTTAACGGCTGATGAGAGATTTTGGTCTGGTAGTGTCGCTTTAAGGACGGTCCACGGCGCCTGACGGCGATCTGCGCTTCGAGGCGGCAGCGTCTCGCCGTTTCAAGTTGAAAACTTCCACATTTGAGGCTCTGTTGACGCAGTAAGTCGTCAGAGAACAGAGAACTTTCAGAAGAAGTCGGCATGAGGAGTTTATTCGGACATTCCATTGTTAACGGTCATTTTGTAATGAAAGAACGTGCGGGCAGAGTCGCATGTCGGGCTGGACCCGACCGCGGGGGGTCGCGGCAGGAAAAACACCTCCGTTGGAAATCTTAACGGGCAAGTTGGAACATGCCCAAGCTGTTAAACAATTTCTCAGTTACTCACTTGTTGAAAGCCATTAAAAGCCGCCTGAATTCTACAAATGGTTTTCAACACGGAGGTGTTTTTCCTGTCGCGGCGCACACAGATTTGCCGAGTCGTCACGGAAACGACTCGGCGAATTTGTGCGTACGTCTTTCATTAAAAAAATGTCCTTAAACAGTGGAATGTCCGCATAAATTCCTCATGCCGGCCTCTTCTGAATCTTCTCTGTTCTCTCACGATGTCCTGGGTGAATTAAGCCTTAAATTAGGATGTTTTCAGCTCGAAACAGGCCGACGACAGCGCCTGGAAGCGCTGCAGGACGTCCCGCTCCGTGGGAAGTCCTTACACCGACAGAAACACCCCATAATCTCTCATCAGCCGTTAAACTTTTCACAGAAAACCAGCTTAATTTCTCGAATAGTGTCCACTCGGATATTCCTCACAGGTCCAGAAAAAATTTTGATAAAGCAACGCGCGCCGTCTCGAGCAGCGTGTGAAACAAAGGAATTCAGCCGAGAGGGCGGGACCACATCTCACTCAAGGCCTGCCCACAGGGAAATGATGTCACCGACACGCGTGAAAAAACTCACGCATGCGCACGAGGGTTCAAGCATGATTGGTGTAATTGCATGTCATTCAAATCCATATAGTTAAAAAAAAAAATAAAAGGGTCGGTTTATTATCTAAGAGACCTCGTATATATTCAGCCTCTTTCTCTGAATTAATCATCCATATATATATATATATATATATATATATATATATATATATATATATATATATATATATATAAAACGCTTTTATTTTGACAGGAAACATGCGCCCGTAGATAAAATCAAGTGCATCCTCTCTTCTTCTGTGGTGTTTAACGGCAGCCGGTATCCTTATTGTTGCAGTGCTGCCACCTTCTTCATCAGTCTGTTATAGCAGTACTAAATCCTCTCAATGAGTCCAGTGTCTTTCAAGTAGTTAAAAAGCCAACACTTCCCCCTCTCACTTGACCTCATGGCTAAAATTCTTCCTCCAGAAACTTCTTTCAGACCTTACAATTGATTTCCTATGGTTTTTACTCTTTAATAGATTCAAAGTGATGAGTTATAGTTTGTAAAATAAAATATTTTGATGGAAAATTAAAGCACTGTGCTAAATGCTGTACAGGTATATTCATTGATTTTGATTTTTATTATTTATATTACAACTGGTGGCATTTGAACCAGGTGATGGCGATGGTGATGGTATTTCACAGCACTTTTATCAAGAATTCTGGTGGTGGTATTTGGCATTATTATACGGTATTGATCTGGTGATGGTCATTTTTTTTATCCAAATTTTCAATAGGAATACTAACTTCCTACGGGCATGGAATTACAGGAATTCCTACAGGAAAGAAATTACAACTGTTTTGCCAATCCAGTGCAATATATATATATAATTCCAAATGCGTTCTCCACCACACGACGAGTACAAGACAACCTGCAGCTGTAGATCATTTCTCTGTGATTGTGGGAGTGATGAGAGATGGTTTAAGTTCTGAGAGCAAACGTGTCATCAGCTATGAAATGATTATTTTATATAGTGTGAAAATCAAGCAGGTCAAAGTGGGATGCATTGGCATGACAAATTGTACAGCAGTGCGGGATCAAATTGATGCACGTGTCAAGGTGCCTTTACACTGGTGACTGGCACCCCCCCCCCCCCCCCCAACACACACACACACACACACAGTTGAAAACATGAGCACACAGTGTGCTCAGAAGAGGGTTGGGTTGGTTGTGAAATATGTTGTGTGACTTTCAGGCAAAGAAAGGAGTCAATCCTCAGCAGGGCTCCAGTCTGGATGATTAATTCAGAGAAAGAGGCTGAAAAATTGAGGGAATGGACAGAGGGAGAGATTCTGCAGAAACTGTGCTGCTTTCTATAAAGGCTTTTGGCTTCCCTCACCTCTTCATTTATTCACCATCGGTGAAGAAGGACACAACAGGCTGGAACACAGCAGCCTGGATAAAAGTCTGGCAGAATGTGAATGAGAACAGAGGGAGGCAAGAAAGAGAGAGAAAGGGCAGGAGAAAGTGTGGAAAATAAAACTGGGCTCGTTGAGGAGGTTCTTGTTGGGGGATGAGCCAAATCCACCTGTGTAAGGAGTTTTTCCTCTCTCCTTTCACTACCCTTCCCTCTTGTGTCTTTTCTTTTAATCTCTCCTCCCTTAAATCCACCACTCCTTCCCCATCTCTGCTTTTCTCTCTTCTGCTGGTGAGTCCTCCTTTCTTTTTGCTCAGTGAGAGAAAAGTGGAGCTGTGTGCCAGGAGGAGGAAGCAATTAAAAATTAATGGAAGCTGAGTGATAGAGAAACCTGCAAGGCCGTGCAGCCGCACACACACACACAGATACACAGAGACACACACACACAGATACACGCGCACACACACAGACACAGAGACACACACACAGATACACGCGCACTCACACACAGACACAGAGAGACAGAAAGACACACACACACAGAGACACACACAGATACATGCGCACACACACACACACATACAGAGACATACACATAGATACACGCGCGCACACACAGACACAGAGAGACACACACAGATACAAGTGCACACACTCAGACACAGAAAGACACACAGATACATGCGCACACGCACAGACATAGAGAGACATACACATTGATACACGGGCACACACACAGACACAGAGAGACACACACACAGATACACGGGCACACACACAGACACAGAGAGACACACACAGCTACACGGACACACACAGACACAGAGAGACATACACATAGATACACGGGCACACACACAGACACAGAGAGACACACACACAGATACAGAGAGACACACACAGATACACGGGCACACACACAGACACAGAGAGACACATGCACAGACACAGAGAGACACACAGCTACACGGGCACACACACAGACACAGAGAGACACACACAGATACACGGACACACACAGACACAGAGAGACATACACATAGATACACGGGCACACACACAGACACAGAGAGACACACACACAGATACAGAGAGACACACACAGATACACGGGCACACACACAGACACAGAGAGACACACACAGATACACGGGCACACACACAGACACAGAGAGACACACAGATACACGGGCACACACACAGACACAGAGAGACACACACACAAATACACGGGCACACACACAGACACAGAGAGATATACACATAGATACACACGCACACACACACACACACACATACAGAGACACACACAATGAGACACACACATACACACCGACCCACGCATGCACACGCACACACACACACACACACATACACACACACACGCACACACACACACACATACACACACACATGCGCACACACACACACACACACACACACACACACACACACACAGCAGCAGCTCCAGAATTAGCATTTGTCGAGGCGTTCAAGTGCCTCTTGGTTTGTAAGTGCCAAAAACTCCACGACAGCACACAAATTCTCTGATATCAGTCCAGTGAGACTTTTATTCCACAGACACATCGTGAACAGCTCCATCCTGACCAGTTTTACAGCCAAACTGGCTGAATTTCATATCGTTCATCTTTCCGCTCGGTCAAAAAAGATGACAGGAAAAGCCGCAGCCATATTCACTTCCTGGAAAATTATATCCAATCGTTTGAAAAACCGGATATCAGGGAATAACCAGAAACCTTACTAATCTCTGCATCATATGTTTTGATAGTAGAGCATGAAATAAAAGCCAAACAGCCAATCACTAAACAGCTCAGTGTTCAATGATTCCAGAGCTGGAATGTTCAGGGGTCAAGTGCCATCCTTCAAAGTAAAATCAATTTCACTGAATCTTTTTATACATTATTAATGGAGAATAATTTTTGTGGCTTAAAAACTTTTGTAAAGAACTCATATCATATCAGTGAAACACAACTGGATCCATAACAGACTGACAAGAGAGTTTTTGCTTTTTTTCCTCACAGTGGGGCTTTTATGTTGAAGTGTTTCCCTGCAGTGACAGCTCATGTGCATGTGACAGTGAGAAGGCCACCTGAGCATCTTCAGTTAAGCCTCGGTCCCACCGAATAATAATCCATGAATAATGAGCCACGCATGGGTTTGTCAGCGATTATTCAAAGAATGATCCACGTTTTAAGCTATCACGTATTCGCAACTAAGGCGTCTCTCTGTGTCTCACATGTGCCACATCAACCTCTAGTGAGCCACGACTGACCTGTCATTTGAGCCCCGTCCAGTCTCGAGTGGCTCGTGTCGCCGCATATGATCCATGTAGCGCCATGTAACTAATTACTCCAACAGCACACCTACGTGTTTTTAAACTGGGAAAATCTTTCTGCTAATTGCCGTGATATGGAAATGTGACATCATATGTCTATAAGAGGCCAAAACGCAGGAGGACGGAGGAGGGCATATCTGTGCCAAATCAACTTGCAGATCCACCTCGGATCTGCTGTGGAGACCTTGAGTGAAAAAAAAAAACTGAGTAACAGCCAAAAGGATTTACAATGTCATTACAGAATAAATCAAATCAGAGGATGCACACCCCTGATTGCCTGCTGGGCATCACTGCGTCACAGAGAAAAGGTTGGTCCAGCACATGAACCATCACTGTGCACGGATCTCGGAGTCAAGGACAAAAGGATCATATAAGCGTTGGATTATGCACTGGACATAGAAGATAGTACAACAGTTCAGCGCAGGGAACTGCAATGATTTTCACAAACAACTGTCTCTTGTTCGCATGTTTGGTCACTAATTTTCATCTTCAACTGCTCTCCAACAGGATAGGACCCTTATCGATAGTGCTAAAAACACCACATCAACTGTATCAATAGTGCCGAAAACATGATAGTTACCGTATAGAGAGTAATCAAACAACATAACAACAAAAGCACCATAACAAACATATAGATAGTGCTACAACATGATAGCTACCATGATGATAGTGCTAAAACACCATAGCTACCGTATCAATAGTGCTAAAACTAGACATGGGCCAATAACCAGTATCATGGTATACCGTGGTATGAAAAAGCCACGGTATCAAAACCACTAAAATTTTCCATTATACCGTCCCTACGGTATGAGCGGGTTATGAGAATTCTTGACAGGCAGAGCGGAGGCGGCCACTGCCGCCCTTCCCCCTGGCGCGCAGCTCTGTCTCTGTTTACAAACAGGCACCTAATGTTAGCTAGCTCTGCATCATGGCTGAAGGAGGCAAAGCCTGCGCTGAACTTTTCCCTGTCTAAAAGGACCAAGTCGGCTTTTTCGTTTCATTTTCTGCGGAATAGCCCTTCAAGGCAAAAATGGTGGCAACAAAGCACCGTAGCTATGGCCTGTGTCGGACGCGGAGCTATTCAAGATACCCGCAAAGGATTACATGGAAGGAGTAAACTTTAAACTTTATCCCATCCTTGAAACCACTGAGAACTACAAGCGGTGGACTCAAATCGTGCTTGTGGTCAACCAAATTTCTCCCACAAACATGCCAAGAAGGGAAAATACATCTATTCCAAGCACTCTGTTGGTGAAGCTGGGCCAAGTATTGACCATCCGGAGTTCCGGACCTTATTCCAGCCACGTTTCTCCCTAAGAAAGTAAGTCATGTTTCACACAGGGCAGATGTCTAAAAGAGAGACGATCATTTTGGTATTTTTTCTAAAGTTATCACTGGTATAGTGCTCGTAGCATTAGACATCGCGTCAATTAGTGTGCCTGAATCACGTGCGCTTCATATGCAAATAGCCATAATGTTGTTAAAGCACGTTTTAAAGCTATACATAATACCGTGAAACCATGGTATTTTTGCCCACAGTTATCATACTGTCCAAATCTAATAGAGCCTATGCCTAGCTAAAACACAATACTTATCGTATCAATAATGCTAAAACACCATAGCTACCATGTCTATAGTGCTAAAACACCTTAGCTACTGTGGCTATAGTGCTAAAACACCACAGCTACCATGTCTATAGTGCTAAAACACCTTAGCTACTATGTCTATAGTGCTAAAACACCTTACCAATCATGGCTATAGTGCTTAAACACCATAGCTACCATGTCTATAGTGCTAAAACACCTTAGCTACCGTGGCTATAGTGCGAAAACACCTTAGCTACCGTGTCTATAGTGCTAAAACACTTTAGCTACCGTGTCTATAGTGCTAAAACACCTTAGCTACCGTGTCTATAGTGCTAAAACACCTTAGCTACCGTGTCTATAGTGCTAAAACACCTTAGCTACCGTGTCTATAGTGCTAAAACACCATAGCTACCTTACTGATAGTGCTAAATACAGCAATAATTACCATATTGAGTGCAAAAAAATATAGCTGCCATGTCAATTGTGCTAAAAACACCATAATTACCATATTGATACATACACTTGTCAATTCATGTGCTGGTATACAAATAATGAATGTTTATGAGTGTAATTGCAGGGATGGTGGCCAAGTGGTTAGTGTGCTTGGTTTCAGCGCAGAAGGTTCCCGGTTCAAGCGCCAACCCTGCCACATTTCTCCATGTAATGTGGAGTTGCGTCAAGAAGGGCATCAGGGGTAAACTTGTGCCAAATTGACATGCACATCCACCTCTGATCTGCTGTGGTGACTCTGAGTGAAAACAAGGGAGCAGCCGAAGGGACTTACTTTTATGAGTGCAATTATAGGAGTACTTGAACAAACTGAAAGACATTAATGTATCAATCAACAAGGTGCCAGTCGAGTCAAAGCGTGCAATAAGGCAAAATGTTTGAGGGAAAAATGTGCACTAAATAGTACAAAAATGCACAGTATGTGATGCCTCTCATACAATGGGTTAAATAATGAATGGTACCTGACAAACAATCAACCAGTCAAATGACACAATGAAAAATGACCTTCAAGCTGTGACAGTGGTGACATTAAAAAAGCATATGGGGGTTTCCAACTTGGTTCCACAGTTCATATACAAATTTGTGCAAAATTTAAACTGGCTGTTGATCATTTCTTACCAGCACATCATCTCTCTGTGTCTCGCTCTGTCTCTCTGGTTCTGCATGAAGGACTTGACCTCTCACCTCTACTCATGGCCAGCCTCTCACATCTCTACTCCCCACCCATCCACCCACACACACACACACACACACACACACACACACACACACACACACACACACACACACACACACACACACACACACACACACACACACAAACAATCCCACAAAGTTAATGCCCACAAGGCACCTCCAAGCGACCATTCTGTGAAGGATGGTGTGCACACTATGCCACACAAATGTGCACAGCCCTTTGCAGAACAACACTGACCCTTGACCTCTGCACCCCCCAAAGCCTCCCAGTCTAAAGAGGTGATGCAGAATTTCCCAGCAGTGGTGGGCAGCAGCTGCTGGTGTTCTGATGTCTTCAAGACAGCTAAAGATTCATGTCCCAGTCAAATAAATAAGCAGACAATCCTTGTTGCCATGCAGACGTGGTTACTGCAGTAACCTCCACCCACAGTAAAACACAACCCTGCACAAAGTGAAATGCTGCACAGGTACACAGAGCAGAATCTCTCCATGAACATACTGCCTGCTTTCACAATATGTTTCAGGTACGTCCTAAAGTAAAAACAAGCTGACAGAAGCGTTGGGAGCAGACGGGAGTAAAGGTGCTCTGACACTTGCACAACTTTTAGTCATGCACTCTTGCGCACTTCGTCGTGACAATCCCACCCACTGTGCTCCCGGCTGGATGCCATAGTTTGTTCCGATGGACGCCCTGCTTTGCAAACTGGACGCTGTGCATATAAAATAATTATTTCATAGCGGATTAATCATTTTCTCTCAGAGTTGTCTGTTGAAAATGCCTCTAATTGCTTCTGGAATCAGAGGACCGCTTCATCTGCAGCTTCTCTCTCTCTCTCTCTCGTGTGCTTCATGAGGTGGAGAATGCATTTGGAACCGTCTAAAAGGTAATTATTTGTAATGTTTATATTGTAATAGCTTGGTTAAATAGTTGCATGTTCATTCCTTCTTACTGAAGCAGCTGTAAAATGTTTATGACAGATTTAACATCTCGTTATAATCGATCAGATGAGCTGCGCTGTGAGGCGATGCGCTGACTCAAGCACTCGCACTCACATGCAGTGTTTTGCAATTGTTTGGGCAATGTTCATGTGCAGTTCACGTAATTAATGCATGGCGGAGATTTTGAACATTTCAAAATTTTCTTTTTGCACACAGCAAATTTTGCAGAGTAAAATTTACTCTGCTGAGTTAACATTTGCTCTGAGTCCAAATAGAGTTAAATATACTGTATCACTGTGCTAAATCAACTCTATCACAGTGTAAAATCAACTCTTATTGGAGTAGAAACACTTCATTTGACAACATGGTAGAGCTGATTTCACTCTATAATAGAGTGTATTTAACTGTATTTAGTCTGGGAACAAATGTTATCCCAGCAGAGTAAATTTTACTAGAGCAAAATATTTTGTGCACTTGCACAAAGCCGCGCACGGTTTACAACGGTTTGTGACAAGTTTAATCTCTTGCACAGCAGATTGTGTGCAAATGCACAGATCAAAGTCCTGCAAGCGTCAGGGCACCTGAAGGAATGCCTTCTTAATGCCCCTGACACTTGCACGACTTTGATTCATGCACCCGTATGCAGTGTGTCGTACTGGTAAGAAAACCCACTGTGAACCGGAGTAGACTGAACGTGAGATGTGCGCCACCATGTGCAAGTGTGCAAAGACAATTTTGAGAAAGTCAAAAAGTCTCTCACTCATCAAAGTTGTGCAACAAATGTGAAAAGGCTGTAAACGTTGCACAATCTACTCGCCAACATTACGTGTTGATGCACGTTGATACTTGATGGTGCGTGAGATTGTCAAGTTGAGTAAAGAAGTGAACAGTGTGAGTGACTGCATCATTGCATCGCATCAGAGTGCAGCTCATCTGATCAATTAGAATGATTACAATATAAACATGACAAATAATTACCTTTTTAGATGGCTCCAAATGCTTTCTCCACCTCGTTCAGTGTGTGCGCGCAATTAAAGCTGCTGCTGGAGCGGTCCGCTGTGTTTCCGGAAGTGATTAGAGCCATTTTCAACAGCCAACTCAAAGAGAAAATGATTAATCTGCTACAAAATAATTATTTTATATACACAGCATCCAATGCACAACGTGTGGCAGCCAGTGGAACAAAGTGCGGCGTCCAGCTGGGAACACAGCGGGTGGGATCATCAGGACGATGTAAGTGCGTGGATCAAGTGTCAGGGTATCTTTATGCACGCTTCGAGGACACACCACCACTCCCTCCTGGCTCACACCCTCACCAACAAGCCCCCAGTCACCTGCATAACAACAGCAGAAGTGAGGAGAATGCTGCAGAGCGTCAACCCATGAAGGTGACCCAGATAAGATCCCAGGTAGGGTTTTGACAGACTGTGAACAACAGCTGTCCTAGGTCCTGACAGACATATTCAACATGTTGCTGTCCCAGGCTCGAGTCCCATCATGCATCAAGACAGCAACAATCATCCCTGTACCAAAGACCAGCTGCAGCTTCGTGCCTCAATGATTACTGCTGTCATCATGCAGTGCTGTGAGAGGTTCGTGATGAGGCACCTAAAACAGACCTTCAACGTAGCTGAGGACTCTCACCAGTATGCATATAGATGGAACCAGACTACAGCTGATACCATGTCTGCTGTGACCCACCAGGCACTCTCTCACCTGGAGAACAAGGACTCCTACATGAGGCTGCTGTTTGTGGACTTCAGTTCTGCATTTAATACAATAATCCTGCAGAAACTGGTGTCCAAGTTGGCAGCACGGGGAGTCTGCTCTACCTTATGTAACTGGGTCTTGGATTTCCTGACCTGTATGCAACAGAATGTCAGGATCGATGACAACATATCCTCCACCATTGTCCTGAACACTGGTTCACCGCAGGGGTGTGGGCTCAGTCCACTGCTGTGTACACTCATGACCTATGACTGTAGAGCACACTACAAGAATAATCTTGTGGTAAAGTTCGCAGACAACACAGTAGTGGTTGGACTCATCACCCAAGGGGATGAAGTGGCGTACAGGTTGGAGGTGGAGGACCTAGCACAGTGGTATGGGGAGAATAATCTTATCCTTCATGTCAAAAGATGGTTGTGGATTTCCGGAGGTTTGGAACCGCTCCACTACCTGTCCACATTGATGGTGCAGCTGTGGAGATGGTCCCCTCCATCAAGTACTTTGACGTATACCTGACAAACACCCTCACCTGGCATACCAACACCACAGCTGTGAGGAAAAATGGCCACCACTGCATCTATTTCCGGAAGTTGACAAAGGCAGGACTGGAGGCTGCTGTCCTCGGGTCCTTCTACAGCTGTGCAGTGGAGAGTACCCTGACTTCCTGTCTTACTGTGTGATACTGGGGCTACACTGTAGCAAAGAACGAGGTGCTTCAGAGAGTAGTAAAGTCTGCACAGAGGACCATCAGGTGCAGCCTACCACCCATCAGAGACATTTACATCATCAGATGCAGGGATAGAGCCATATGCATCCTCCATGATACCTACCCTGCTCATGAACCCTGAATTGCTCCCTCTTACAATAATTTTTTATTTGCACACACAATTTTAGTCACTGTGCACTTTCTTGATCATGGCTGCACTGGCTACCTTAAGCCGTTGCTACTACTGTACATCGTGCAATATTGTACACAGGTTTTATGTTATTTGTATTTTATTATCATTATAGTGCATTTACGTATATGCTTACTTTAGTGTTATTGTTGGAACCACTTTACACAAGGACTGGACCCCAGGATGCAGACAGCCAAGACACAAAAGGCAAGTTCAAGATACAAAGTGCTTTAATGATCCAGGGTGACAGTGAAAAGACAAGGTGACCAGGCAATCCCACGTATGTGTCTAAATTCCCAAAATACTACAAATTACTGGGAGAGAATAACTAATGGGGAAATAACCAAAACACAGTTGTCAAAAACCACAGCGGGGTGCAAACACTGATGAACAGGATGGATTGGTGAAGACGGATGGGATGCGTGACTGAACAGAAGACTGACAAAATCGACCGGCAGTGAGGAGGCAGACAGGTGAGACTTAAATGCAAAAGAACCAATTAACAGGTGGTGACTAAGTGGAGACGGAAATGCTAGTACTCAGGAGGAAAGTAAAACCCGAACATGAATGTTATAAAAGTTAATGTTGTTAATGCTCTGTCAAATATATTTATTTATATTACATTATAATTGTCTTGTGACTAATTGTCATTTTATTACTGCTGTACTACTAATTTTCCTGTGACAGCATTTAACACTCAGTGTATTGAAATGTTTTATCAGTCAAAGGTTGTATTGTAGAACAATGCCATGGAAGAAGGAGTGTACTAAGAGCACAGATGAAGGAAGAAGAAAAAAACAGTCTATGAAAATGATTGTCTTATGCTATGTGATGAGACAAGACGTTATTCATCAGTGCATGATGAACGATCGGGAAAGGACCTTGAGACTGACTGTCTTATGCTATCAAAAGATTTCATTCGAGAAACTTGGCACATCATGGGACTGTATATAAGAGGCATGAAAACTGAATGTATTTGTATTTGTCTTCAGACCTACACTCTGTATCACATGTACCTTTAAATCTTTAAATAACAAAAGATCTTAAAAGTTGAAACCTGTTTCCTTGGTGTCTCATTTGTTGTCCGTGTCATAGAGTTTTTTGGTAATTTTTCCTAACAATGAAATACTAAAACAAAGCATAACATGCAACAAACTGCAAACACAACGAGAAACAAACAAGACAACATGACGTACACACAGCAAAATAAAAATGGGATATAAACTGGGACCGAGTAGGCATGGGGACCACCAGACAATCTTATGACATACCTGAAAGACAGAACAGCAAGAATAACTAAGGACCAGTGGACAGAAGGCAGGGTCAAGATAAAGACAGGAAGACAATAATGACAGGGAAACACAAAGAGGCCCGCCCACACACACACACACACACACACACAAGCAGGGACTGGGACACACAGGAGGGAGTCACATGCATGCTCATATGTGCACACACACCCACACACCTACACACCAAATGCAGGACACGGGGGGAAACAGGTGCAACACATACAGTTACTCGAACATGCAGCATGAAGGCAGACATCAATCGGGGGTGTGCCCCCAACACACCACTGGCAGAGGAGGATAACCTGAACACAGAAATGAGATCCAGACTGGACCGGGACTAACCAGGCACGCTCACAAGAGCTTAGGTTTAGTTAAAATTTCACACAACAAAACTGAGACCTGTAAAACTGTTTTATTCTGTCAAATTATGTGGTTAGAATGACAATAAGTTGAGTCTGAATCATCTGGAGGTCACTAAACCTTTCTGATATACATTAAGAATTACTCTTCCACTTCCTGCTCTTTTGCGTGACGTTTAACCGATGTTCTCGTGAAAGAGACGTTGAGTGGTGTTCTAGAAAGTGTCTGAGGGGTTTGGAGGGGCTGTGATCGCGGTGGAGCAGCTTGCGGCTTCAGACCTACTCAAGCTGTTGTTGTGTATTGTTGTGAAACAAAAGCCTCTCTTATGTTGCAAGCTGTGAGACGTGCACACGCTGAGCAGTTTCCAGGCTGCAGCTATGTGCAGACAGCACAAGCATGTGGTTACACCCATCTCACAGAGGGATGTGGCAGGCGGCCATTTTGGTTGAAGCCACATGGGTCTGTGCTGGGGGTTTTAGTACCGCACCCCGTCCCCACCCCTTCCTTCCCACACAGCAGCACCTCGGCCCAAAACTCCGGCCCTCAGTTTGCAAAGACAAGCGTCTCTGCAGGTTGCACAGGCGGGTTTATGTGCAGTTTTGAGTAACCTGACCTGGACTGTGCACGGGGCTTCATGGTGCGCGATAGTTGGTGTGACTGTCAGTGCCAGAAGAATAAAAGAAGTGCAAACACTCACCTGTGGATGAAAGCAGCAGATGCACGCCGGACAGACATGAAAAAGAGAGAAAAAACACAAGGTCAGTCACATTCTGTGCTGCAGTTTCAGCATGAAAACCTAACAGTATAACAAAGCTGCAATTCTAAAAGTAGCCACCAGGGAGGAAGAGGCCCTTCAAACAACAAAAAATAGCTTCATTAGACTTCAGCTGAAACGATCCGAGGTTACTGTTTTCATCAAAGCAGACGTTCTGCACACGGGGCTTCTCTCAGCACGCCGTGTGCTCTGGCTGCCCAAACGTGTGAAGACGTTTTTAGGACCGTGGTGCAACTGACTGTGAGCAACGTGAACAAGTAAATACTGGTAGGAAGTGGTTTGTTTTGTTTTCCTGAGAATCAACACATAAGTAAGAAGGTATTGGGTTGCTCTTCTTTTCTCGTGTTTCAGGGGTTTTTTTTCTCATGTTTTGGATATGAGCATCAGCCAGCAGAGGGTTTATATCATTCTTCAGAGTGAGCTGTGGGACACGGGGAAGGGGGGGCCTGTGGAAATTCCACACTGCTCATTAAAGCTCAGTAATTACTTTGTTAACAGCAGCTCCAAAAGCCCTACTGCCCCCATCCACTCTTATAAAGGCTGGGATGTGAAGGGGGCTCCCCCACTGTGGAAACGTGCCTAGCAATGGTGGAGAAATGAGAGGGTTGTTTGGGGGAAGGCTACCTTCCCTTCATCCTCCAGGATGTCAATGTTCATAAAACCTGCTGATGCTGTTTCATGGATGATTGATCAATAACACTTTGATTGATTATGAGTTGGCTTTGGTTTCCATAGTAGAGAAGCTTGAATCTTCGACTGGACTGGTTTCTTGATACGAAGACGTTCGCTTCAAATCGCAGAAGCTTCCTCAGCTAAAATTCTTGCTCTGGTAGTCTGACTTCTGTCTTGACCCGAACAAGATTTTAGCTGAGGAAGCTTCTGCGATTTGAAGCAAATGTCCTCGCATCAAGCAACCCAGTCCAGTCGAAGATTCAAGCTTCTCTACTATGGAAACCACCTGGACAACTGACAGCCTACACAGAAAACAGCTTTGGTTTGCTCAACTCCAGAAACAAACTTCACCAGTACACACACTGAATCTGATTATTTATTCTCCGCCAAATCATGTCACCTCAAAGTGAAACCGTCCCTACCCATGAGCAAACAGAGGGTAGGGAAAGAAAAAAAATTGAGAGGAGGAAAACTCAAGCAGACCAGACTCAGTGTGGTGACCATCTGCTGCAGGCGAACTAACAATAACAAAACACAAGGCACAAATTTGACAGAACACACAACAACACAAAAGTACTACAACTACACAACCATATAAGACACATTATTTGTAATGAAACAATAACTAGAGATGAAAGTGGTGAAAAACAAAAAGCTGAAACCCAAAATTACTAGACCCAAAAAAAATTTAATTCTAGAAGCTTTAAAAAAAGAAAAGAAATCACTTCGCACATCACTTCGCATGCCGAAACGTTGCTTGCTTGTTTGCTTGATTAAATTCACCCTTGTGTTTTGTTTGTTTGTGTTGGAAACCATTCAGAAGAGTCAGACGGCTTTCGATGGCTTTCAGTCGAGTGAGTATCCGAGAAATTGTGTAACAGCTGGACATGCCCCAACATGTCCTGTGAGACTTCCAAGACGGAGGTGTTTTTTGAGCTGCTTCATGCTGACACGCGAAATCCTCCACACGTCTTTCATTACAAAATCTCCTGTAACAGTGGAATGTGCCGCAAAAGTGCTATGTCCAGCTCTGTTGTCATTTCTGTGGTAGTCACATGATGTCCCGGATCAACAGAGTTTAGAATGATCTGGTCAATCCAGCCTGTCGAATGGCCGCTCAGCCTTTAAAAGGTCTTAACAGTCCTTAATCCGCGTGACGCTGACAGAATCTTCACCGATGAATCTATCGAATGGTTTCCAAACTGTCTGTCTCTAACAGTTTCTGAAAAAATTTCATGGAGCAAAGCGGCAGTCTCTCAGCAAGTTCTCAGACAAAAGAAATCCGACAGGAAGGGTGGCCAGTGCTCACTCAAAGCCTGCCCACAGGCGAATGACGCAACCGACAGGCGTGGAAAACTCACGCATGCGCACGAAGGTTCAAGCTTGGCTGATGTAATCACACGTGATTCAACTCCATATAGTTTTTGAAAAAAATAAAAAGGTACGATAATTTTTGGACAGACCTCGTACACTTCAATCTACTTGCATCTAAATTATTCCACTTGCTGTCTACAGATACAATTGGTTTGGCCACCTCTGCTCTTGTCTTTACATCTTTGAAAAGCGGATGGATACCATACGATGCTGTTGAGGATTTGCTAGAACCAGGCAGTGTGTAGTTCATCCGTCTGGTCTGTATAACTTTACAATGTTTACTGCTCCTGACATGACTTACAATGCTTTCACGCCCACGTGAAGCATAACTAACGGAATCCTGGCAGAAAATGCAGAACACCTTACAGGCACATCAATCATGTGAAAACATTTGCCGAGGACACAATTGACAGTCTCCTCACTTCCCGCTAGCTTGGTGTGTCAAGCATGAACAAGCCATCCCACCTGAAACGATTCTTCACTGTAGAGTCAATTTCTCTAAGTCGCAAGTCGCATTTATGGTCCAAAATTCTGCTAGCTATTTTGCTATATTACTATTTGGCACGAAAAACAACAGAGGCTATTTACAACTGGTCCTTAACAGGGATGGGTATCGAGAACCGGTTCCTTTCGGGTATCGTTAAGAAATTATTCGATCCACCGACATCAATAACCTTTTTGCTTAACGATTCTCTTATCGGTCCTTCAGAGTGGCTGTTGTTTTGGGGGGTATTTGTCAGGAAAATGATCATTTCTCTACACTGATTACAGTCCCTACAGCGGGTCTGTAATCAACTTTTCTGCAGCGGGGCTTTGCTTGAACCTTGAACAGTTGAATCAGTGATTCGAGCTATTGCTTCGTTGATTCATTTCTTTCTTGGCTTTGTTTCTTAGCTTATATTAGCACAAAAATCAGTCATTCTACTTGCAAATGACCCAGATGACTGTTAAAAAGGTGGAACTCCACCAAAAACCTGAGACTTTTCATCCCTGAATAATATATTTTGTGGAGTATTATACGTGATTTATGCTTCTAAGGTAAGTCCCTTTTGGCTGCTGCCTTGTTTTCACTTGGGATCGCTACAGCAGATCCAGGGTAGATCTGCATGTTGGTTTGTCATGTTTTACACCAGATGCCCTTCCTGATGCAACTGCGCATCATATGGAGAAACCTGATTTATGCTTCTGAAACTCCATAACTCCATGGCCGCACAATGACATCAACGTGGGCGCGTTTAACGCTGGATAGGAACTCAATAGCACATGTGCACACCACAGCATGTGCTCTCACTTGAGTTTATTTTGTATGTAGCAGTGATTCCTGGAAAAGCCTGAAATAAATTGTTGCTGTTATAATTATTATATTTACAAATGCATAACATTTTTGGTGTAAGTCATGTGAGTATAAGTTGCAGGACCTCCAACGCCAGTAAAATAAACAAAACAAAACAAAACTGCTACTCATATTCCTGAATTATGGTAATTATGTAAATAAAGAAAGAGGTGCTGAACAGAGTCCAGAGTAACAGGGTGTGCTTGCGACTGAGTGTCCATGGGACAGATCCCAATACCCAGTCCAAAAGAGCTGTATCCCACCTCCTCCACATGACACATGGCCACTCACTTCCTGTAGAGACTGTGCACCTGTTGGTGTTTGGTCTGAGACACTCAGATACAAGACACCCAGGAGTTCTCATCAGACCTGCTCAACATCAGATTGATTTGGTTTTGTTGTTTTTTTTGGGGGGGGGGTTGTGGACATTTGGCCACTCATGATGATGATGTCTGCTGTGGTTATTAAACACCTCAGATCAGGTTTATAGTCATTCAGGCAAAAATATCCTGAAACTCTGTCCACACCAGCTGAACCTCACATATGTCAGCAGATGTTTGGAAGCCATCTCTCTCTCTCTCTCTCTCTCTCTCTCTCTCTCTCTCTCTCTCTCTCTCTCTCTCTCTCTCTCTCTCTCTCTCTCTCTCTGTGTGTCTCCTGTTTATCCATCTTGCTGTGCCGCTGAGCTCGGCTGACGTCCCAATGAGCACATAGCCCGAGGTCTGTGGGCAAAAAGATGCCTTCGCTGCACTGCCTAATGAGGAAATAAGGATGAAACTTCACCAAATGTGTCTGTTTGTGACACGCGGACCCGGCTAATTGTCTGCTCCTGAAACCCCGCACTTTGCATAATGATACCAGTTGACAGACTGTTCCTTCCATTCTAATGCCAACTAAAGACCCCCTGACATTTGCACAGCTTTGATGCATACACTTGCATGCCCTGTGTCGTGCAGGAGAGTAAACTCGCCTTTAACGGGAGTCGATTGAACATGACAGGGGTGTCAGCGCGTGCAATTGTGCAAAGAGAATTTTGAAATGTTCAAAATATCTTTCACGCATAAATGTTGTGCAACGCTGCATCTACTCGCCAACACTACATGCAGCTCATTGAGTAAAGAAGTGAATAGTGTGAGTGATTGCGTCAGCGCACCGCATCACGGCGCAGCTCATCTGAACAATTATAACGAGATGATAAATCTATCACAAACATACTTTTACAGCTGCACACAAGAAGGAAAGAACATGCAACTGCTTTACCAAGCCATGACAATGTAAACATGACAAATAATTACCTTTTTAGACAGCTCCAAATGCTTTCTCCAGCTCATTCAGCTTAGAGAACAGCTCCGGCTGGAGCGGTCCTCTGTGATTCAGGAAGCAATTAGAGCCGTTATCAAGAGACAACTCGCAGAGAAAAGAATTAATCCGCTACAAAATAATTATTTTATATATACACTCAACAAAAATATAAACGCAACACTTTTGGTTTTGCTCCCATTTCGTATGAGATGAACTCAAAGATCTAAAACTTTTTCCACATACACAATATCACCATTTCCTTCAAATATTGTTCACAACCCAGTCTAAATCTGTGATAGTGAGCACTTCTTCTTTGCTGAGATAATCCATCCCACCTCACAGGTGTGCCATATCAAGATGCTGATTAGACACCATGATTAGTGCACAGGTGTGCCTTAGACAGCCCACAATAAAAGGCCACTCTGAAAGGTGCAGTTTTATCACACAACACAATGCTACAGATGTCGCAAGATTTGAGGGAGCGTGCAATTGGCATGCTGACAGCAGGAATGTCAACCACAGCTGTTGCTCGTGTATTGAATGTTCATTTCTCTACCATAAGCCGTCTCCAAAGGCGTTTCAGAGAATTTGGCAGTACATCCAACCAGCCTCACAACCGCAGACCACATGTAACCACACCAGCCCAGGACCTCCACATCCAGCATTTTCACCGTCCAAGATCGTCTGAGACCAGCCACTCGGACAGCTGCTGAAACAATCGGTTTGCATGACCAAAGAATTTCTGCACATACTGTCAGAAACCATCTCAGGGAAGCTCATCTGCATGCTCGTCGTCCTCATCGGGGTCTCGACCTGACTCCAGCTCGTCGTCGTAACCGACTTGAGTGGGCAAATGCTCACATTTGCTGGCGTTTGGCACGTTGGAGAGGTGTTCTCTTCACAGATGAATCCCGGTTCACACTGTTCAGGGCAGATGGCAGACAGTGTGTGTGGCGTCGTGTGGGTGAGCGGTTTTCTGATGTCAATGTTGTGGATCGAGTGGCCAATGGTGGCGTGGTGGGGGGTTATGGTATGGGCAGGCGTCTGTTATGGATGAAGAACACAGGTGCATTTTATTGATGGCATTTTGAATGCACAGAGATACCGTGACAAGATCCTGAGGCCCATTGTGTGCCATACATCCAAGAACATCACCTCATGTTGCAGCAGGATAATGCACGGCCCCATGTTGCAAGGATCTGTACACAATTCTTGGAAGCTGAAAATGTCCCAGTTCTTGCATGGCCGGCATACTCACCAGACATGTCACCCATTGAGCATGTTTGGGATGCTCTGGGACCGGCGTATACGACAGCGTGTACCAGTTCCTGCCAATATCCAGCAAGTTCGCACAGCCATTGAAGAGGAGTGGACCAACATTCCACAGGCCACAATTGACAACCTGATCACTCTATGCGAAGGAGATGTGTTGCACTGCATGAGGCAAATGGTGGTCACACCAGATACGGACTGGTATCCCCCCCCCCCAATAAAACAAAATTGCACCTTTCAGAGTGGCCTTTTATTGTGGGCAGTCTAAGGCACACCTGTGCACTAATCATGGTGTCTAATCAGCATCTTGATATGGCACACCTGTGAGGTGGGATGGATTATCTCAGCAAAGGAGAAGTGCTCACTGTCACAGATTTAGACTGGTTGTGAACAATATTTGAGGGAAATGGTGATATTGTGTATGTGGAAAAAGTTTTAGATCTTTGAGTTCATCGCATAGCAAAATGGGAGCAAAACCAAAAGTGTTGCATTTATATTTTGTTGAGTGTACATAGCATCCAACGCACAGCACGTGGCAGCCAGTGAACAAAGCACAGCATCCAGCTGGGAACACTGCGGGTGGGACTGACACGACGACATGCGTGCAAGTGAATGCATCAAAGTTGCGCAAGTGTCAGCGGACCTTAAGGTGCAGCTTTTGGAAACACGTTTCTTTCTTATTGTTTTTGCATTTCCTGGACACAAAGTGATCCCCGACATGGGCGCTGCAGTGCCGATAAGACAAACAACCACGTGAAGGTTTGTGTCACACACAGTGTGGGAACCAGCCAGACTCATTTCATATCTGATTTCCACCACACGTCCAGGAACATCTTTTCGCAAGTTCAACGCCCTACATGTGTGACAGCGATGCCGGCAATGAAGGCAGTGAAAATGCTGAGGTGGAGAAATCCCTCAGCAGGTTTCACTTTCACATGCTGATTAATCACTTAAGTAGATCCCCGGCCCCCAGGGCTCCTATGCTCATAACAGGATTGGTGTGCATAATGTCTCTCTGCTTAGCATATTTCGCGCCTGACTGAAAAGTGGCACTTTTAATCCAGTGGGCTGTTGAACTGAAAAGACAAAAGGCAGACGATCATTCTTAACTTTGTCTTCTTCTTGGGGAAGGCGAGGATTTTCCTCCCCCGCTATTACTCCCCCCTGCATTCAGAGGTAAACTAGCAGGAGGTCTCCACTTTCTCTGCATCTAAAGGGATTTAGCTGGAACGGGACCAAAAGCTTGTCCTCCAGCTTTCTGTACACTGCTACTTTAGCAAACTGCTAACTGTAGTCAGCAACTCTGCAGGCATTTTTTTCACTGGTCCAGTGAGTCCTGCCTTGTTTCTATTGGATCGCTTTCAAATTTAAAACCAAAAGAAAAAAAAGTGTTTGAAGAATTTTGTGAATGAGCGTCTACACACTTGGCAACTCCAAACTGCTGTGCCACTCCCAGCCAGCGTCCTGCAGGACTGCACGCCCCCTGCATGGCGCAGTCTGAGTGTGTGGGTGTGCACATCAAAGTTCAGAGTCACTTCATTTATCTGCGACCTTTAACCCGCGCCGGCTGTTGGTTCCGGCCGTGCTGAGAATGCTCACACGTTTCCTTTCTCACTGTCTCTTATCTGTCGCGGCTGCAGCAGGACCGGTGAGGAAGCTCGGGCAGAAAATTCACGTTTCACGACTGTGACAGTCTGTTTTTGCACCACACTCATTTAAATTCTATACGGCAGCTCTTCAGTTGTCAGCTGGTGCACAGTCAAATGAACCAGTGGAGACCAGAGAGGAGGTCAGGGGCGGGGTTACTGCACGTGTGACGATGGTTACCGCTCTGAAAGGTGTCAAACTAAATATCTTGTTTCAAGAAGTCCCTAGACCATTTCTCAGAGGCTCCCTAAACAAAAATCCAAAACTCACAGACTCAACTTCATAGACACTGTGACGGGCACGGCCTGCCTGTGTGCCAATCAACAACCACGGCACCCTGGGATCCGTATATATCTGGCATTCAAACCAACAAGTTGGCGACCAATAAAAGTACTTTTTCTTTCTGTGGTCTCGCTCCACAGACTGTATCTACACCAATGCACCTCAATTATTTTTTTATGCCACCCCACCCCCAGAAAGAAGAAACCATTTCATGTCCCCCCCTCGCCCCACTCTCCGCTGTGACTATAAATAGAATCATTTGTCCATAAAATTGTTATAAGTACACCTCTGCATAACATTGTATCCTTATTAACATAAAGAAAACAAAAAGGAAAGAACTTTAGATCAACTTGCAGCAAAGAATAACTTTATTAACGTTGTTATTTTAGTCTGTAACAGAAAAAAATTGCATCACTTTGCTTGAAATTAAAAAATTCATGCTTAAACTATAAACATTTTTTGAACGACTGCCATTTGATACTGAAAAACAAAATTAAACAAAATCAATAAATAATAATAAATTCAAATTGATCAGAACACTAACTCAGGAGCACAATATATAAAACACTTTAACAGACAAAATAAAAATGAATAAAACAATTTGTGCTGATTTTTTTATGATTATTTTTTGTGATTTTTATTTTTTATGAGTTTTTATTTTTGCAGCACTTGTGTCATCCAGCGTGACAGAGACCGTGTCTACTGCTGCTCAGCTCCTCTGCTAAGGTGCTATGATGCTAACGGTGCTCGCTGGTCCGGCACGTTTTCGCTGAAAAAAACTCAAGCAGCTTAGCTATGTGATTGGGGTGTAATGTCTTTAAGTGACACCTTAATTTATTTGGCTTCATGTTGTCTGCTGCCAACATTTTAAGACACAACGGTCTTTCCTCGTCTCCCACTGTAGTGCGAAAAAAAACCCTACATTGAGCTGTGTTGCATTATGCTAGAGTCCTCAATTCTTCCTGCGCACACTCTGACAATGAGAGCGCCACTGCCACCTACTGTAGTGGAGGTGCAATTACACTTTTTTCTAGTACAAGAAAAAAAGCATGTCACATGTGCCCCCCCTGGCATCGCACCCCCCCCCCCTCTCATATTTGAGAAGGACTGATCTACACTGAGCCAAGCCTGCGTGACATCACCCATTGGTTTTCCATAGAGACCCAAAACAGCCAAAATAACCCCCTTGTCTGGGCGTCACCTTGTTGAGAGAACCGCCCACACTGACTCACGATGAACTCATTAATGCATAAAGGGGAGTGTGTGTGTGTGTGTGTGTGTGTGTGTGTGTGTGTGTGTGTGTGTGTGTGTGTGTGTGTGTGTGTGTGTGTGTGTGTGTGTGTGTGTGTGTGTGTGTGTGTGTGTGTGTGTGAGACGAAAAACCCTGAATACACCCCTCTCTGACTCCAAGGCACCAGCTAACAGGCTAACTCCGGTTCGGGTGTTTATTAAATAATATGTTTGGAGACTGCGCGGTGGTTCTCCTAACGGTTTACTTCAGTGTGCACTGCAAAAGTTATGAGCAGCATGTTTAGTCAGTAATTCTGCAGTAAGTGGACCTACTAACAGCTGCTAAAAGTGCTAACACCATTATTAGCCCACAGTTTCAATCAGTGTGAATATTGCAACAGAGACATCTTAGATGATCCGTTAGGACGTCTCACCGCACAACAAGTCAGATTATTCCAGGTTTTGTAATAAAACACTCCAAACAAACAGACACAGCAACAACACAACAGCAAGTATCCGGTGGAGAGGAGGAGTCACTGAACTCAGCAGCTGTCACTCAAAGCAACCACGCCCACAATTATACAGAACTTTACTGCTTAAAAGATCTTAAACTAAGAAGTTAGAAAATCCCCCCCCCTTCCAGTTTTCAGGTTGTAAACATGTTTTGAAATAAACATGTAAACATGTTTATTTCTATTCTAAAGTAGGGGCAAATACATGTCCGAGCGTTACCGTTTGGTACTCACGCAGCTCACCTAAATAGTTCCATGTTACCACTAGGGGGCAGTAACATGGATTACCAAATTGTACATTTTTGGTGTAGAAAAATTTAAATGAATTAAATTAAAATTTAATTAAAGTCATATACTCAACTGTGATTAAAGTAGTGTTGAACATTATGAGCATTCGGGAAGATTTTAAACTTTTTTTTCTGACATTTGGGATAAATCCTGAACCACAAAATGCAAAAAATCTGATTTAATTGTTGCAACCAAAGACTTTGGTTTGAAATTAAAACACAGCATGTCTGAAAATCATTATAATGTCCTGTTACTTCTGTATGTGCTAGAAAAAAGAATAAAAACAGATTCAGTTAAAGAACATGGACATTTTATTTCTCCTTCCTGTTCACATTTTCTGGTACCTCAACTGACATATTACAGACTTAACATACTGACAGATTCACCATGTATAACAAGAAAGACGCAGAAACCGTTAAGAAAATCCTCAAACCAAACACAAAATGGGGAACCATGAACAGTTGTGCACGTGCACAAACACAGTGTGAGCAGCTGGAACATGTTGCACCACATCACACCATTGATGTGGAGAACAATAAAATAAAAACCAGCTGTATAATTCGTGAAAATCACTGGACTGATATAAATAATAAATAAAAGGGGATGCAATACAGAACCCTGTGGTTTTTTAACCCTGGTTAAATAAAAAAGAAATGCCACTCACGGGATTCGAAGCTGCAATTTACAAAAGCTCTGATTAACAGATGGAAATTTTACCAGTGATTTACAATTACTGTCTTATAACAGGAATGTAAAATGGCTAAAATCAACAAAGAGATAAATGTTATTTTGTTTGGTTTTTTTAAAAAAAAGGAAAAACAGCACTGTAATAGCTGACAAAACAGCATTTGTTATGGCGTATTTTTGGTGATACGTAACTAAAAGTGGAGTATTTGTGGCACTGTTGGCTTGTCATAGTCCTCCAAGTGTGCCCCCCCCCCCCCACACGCCACATGTGTGTCTGTGTGTGTGTGTGCATGCCACATGTGTGTTGCATTTGCAACACCACATTCGTGGGGGCACTTAGACAAATTTCTCTGCCAGCTTGAAAGTGATCATCTGCTCACTATTTTCATGCTAACAGCACAAACAGCATCACATTTTCTATGTGTCCAGCAAGTGGTGTTGGATGTTCATGTGTGGCACCTGGAATTTGGCCGACACCTGCCACAAGAGGAACTGAATGGGCTCTCACAGGGCACTCTTTGTCTTTCAGCCACTGGTGTGAAGAATAGTTGTACCAACAGGTGTACGAGGCGTTCGAGGCGGCTCAGATTTTTCACAACTAGCTTGCAATTCCTCCTTCGTGCGCTAGTCGTCTTCAATCATGTTATGTGTGAAGGGGCCCTTAGGAATTATGGCTACTGACATGTTTGTGATGTAAATGATATGAACACCTCACAAAAAAAACAGACAAAGTGAAGAGCCGCTGCTGCAGCCATTTATTTGTTTGTAGAATGCCTTGTGCGTTTCATCGTGGAGTGGCGGCACAACAGCAGCTCAATATAAGTGACGCTGCAAGAGACCAAATGGTGCACACTGTCCCATAACAAATTCAGCTGATGGCAAAGAATTTAATAAAAGAAGATGATGTGGACAACTCAGGTAGAAAGCAACAGTGAGACAAATGGCCAGAAGGTTCAACTTTATTTGACCGTCTGAAGCGCTGACATCCAACACAAACCAGTGTTGGGGAGGTCTGAGCCGCAGCTGATTACAGGCACTAATGGTGCAGACTGATAAAGGAGTGTATTCAGTGCAGGGACGTGCCCCCACACGGGTCATCTCTGGGTGTCCGTGAAGGTTCACGACCCTGCCTCGCCACAACACAGCCAAAGTCAGCTCCTGATTGACTTTACAGTCTGAACCACTGTAAAAATACCAACAAGAAAAAGAAGGAAAATGTAAAGGGGGTGGATTTGATGTGGGTAACTGTGTCTGGCCTTTAGAAATGCAGACATTATCTTGTGAAGTAATCAGGGGGGGGGGGCACAAAAAGGCTGAAATGTGCCAAATGTCCTTTAAAGACCAAGACTCCCGGCCCTACTTTTATGTCCTTTACGGGCTCTGGCTGTTCAGCGCCCAGAGACCCCGAGCCCTGCAGAGGTCACAGGAGGGTCAGGTTGAATTACAGTGTAACACAAAGCTTGGGTTGCAACCAGCCGAACAGCCAGAGCGACGTTCAGTCGAGCTCTTCTGAGACCCCAGCCGAGGGTTCAAACAGAGGTTATAAAGCACTGAACATATAATCTGGGGCGTCCCGTGTTCTGCTTCAACATATAAAATTCAACTTCACCTCACTTCATTCATACAGCACCAAATCACAAAATGTCACCCAAAGGTGCTACACGCAAGGAAGGTCAAGCCTGACCTGCCCACTGAGCCAGTACGCTGGTGTCCAAAAAGTCCCTCAGGTGTTTTATGATTACAGGAAAAAAAACTTAGGCAGACCAGACTCAGTGGGGTGACCATCTGTGCAGCCATAACTATGAATAACTAAAAAAAATGATACAAAGTGCAACAAAGAATTGTGACAGAAATGTTGCAGCTAAGCAGCCATACACACAGAGTGCAGAGGTCACGACTGACGGCTCAAAGGACCAAGCGTTGAAGAGACGAGTGCTGTTGAAATGGACAACAATGAGCAAGTCAGTGTTCGTGTTGATGTCAGATCAGCCAGTGAAAAGTACATTCTAATTATTTTTCATCAATAGATCCAGATCCATACATTGATCAAACTCTACATAGGGAGACCCGGAAAAGGCATTTTGAAGCTCAGCAGTTGTTGCTCTGGGTGTTGTCATGTTGGCAGCGCCTACACAACTTACCCATATATGGTAAAGAGGTGGAGTGTAGGTGAGACCCTGCATGACCTGGGTACGATGAATGAACATACTCCCATCTTTGAGTCCAAATCCAAGCTAAGTTAACAGGTTCACCTCAGTTCAGGTGTTTTGGGAGCTGAGTGGTGTTTCCCATAATGGTTTGCTTTGGTGTGGACATTAAAAATTATGACCTGCTTATTTCTTCAATAATAGTGCATGAACAGATCAGGCTACAAATCGCTGCTGAAAGTGCTAACGTCATTAGCATCCAAAATTACATCACACGATAATTTCACCAGACACATATACTGGAGCACAGATGCCTTACGTGATCCAACAGGGCATTTCAGCAGGCAAAAAGTCTAATTATTTCAGACATGTAATCAAATGTTCAAAAATGACAAACAAAACCTTCAACATCTGCATGTAGCGGCATCTACGCGATGACATGAGCTGTCACTCAAAGCCATCACGACTCTAATTATACATAAGGTTACGACTTAAAACATCTTAAACTAAGGAGCTGGAAAAAAAAATCCACCTCTGGACTGTTGTCATGTGGGGCTTATGGCATGTAGATATTGTCATTTAAAGCAGGAATAAAATTCTGCTTTTTAGCATTTTTAAGACTCTTACTCCCCAGTCAAGGCCAGCAGCCTTTACCACTGGGAGGACTGAGACAATGCAGCTGAAGCATCCTGTCCAAGGACACAGACAGGTATGAATCCCAGTCTTTAGGGTCTTTAGGTGCTCCACCAACACCTAAAGCTGCTTTTTAACAAAACACACGGAAGTCAAACCAGACAAAGAAAAAAAAGATATTTACAAATGTACACATTCAGAGAGCGAGCAGACAAGGAAGCTGTGGTCTGAAGACGCGTCGATACGATCTGTTGGCTTCACGATCGGTGCCAGAGGATCAAAGACGTGCTGAGCTCGGCCCTGACGAACAGACTGACCACAAACTGAAACACAACCTCTTCTTCAGGCCAGTCGAACATTTAGAGCTGTCACACTCCCTCTTCTGCATATTCTCATTTCTCAACTTTCTGCCATCTGGAAAGCAGCACACACACACACACACACACACACACACACACACACACACACACACACACACATGCACTGATGTCAGGCGCATTTCTCTGCTTGATAGGAAGCATATGAGCTGAAAAAGGAACACTGCAGGAAGGGGGCGTTGTCCTCACAACACAAGTTATCTGCCAGGACTCCACTCAGCTCACTTTTTCCAACACTTTTTTCCCTTTTTCCACAAAGGTCCAGATGGTTGAGAAGCAGATTTCCGTCCATGCCGGATGCACTATAAAACCCAAGCATGACACCAGGTAGATGCACTTGGTGAACACTTGGTGAGAGTTCGTTCTGCAAATCTGCAGAGGCTAAAGATCAGATCTGGAACAGGAGCTGTGAGATGGCGGTCGGCTCAGACAGCATGATGTGTGTCGTCTCCCTCCACTCACTGACCAACACTTTCAGCAACACGATCTGTACTAAAACAAAAGCGGGTGCAGCAGCACAGCACAGGAAGCGCGGCATGCAGCGTGCAGAGCCACGTGGACACAAGCTGCTCACCAAATACCTCCGTGTAAAATCTTCCCTCTGTAACTGTTGGCAGTCATCTTCAGATCTGATCCAAGCTGCAGTTATCACAGCTGAGCTCATAAGTATTCAGACAGCAGCACACTTCTTGGAATTGTGCCTCTGTTCACCACATGTGCTTGTTGTGTCGACTTTCAGCATTAATTCAAGAGCTTGAACAAAAATTCCACATGAACCCATTTTTACACACAGTGCCTCCATTTTCAGAGCCCAAAAACTCAGCGAGAAACTTCACATAAAGATGACAGTCAACATATGATGAACCACGAAGCTGCATAAGTGGTGATGCAACAGACAAGTTTCACTTTGCAGTTTCTCCAGTCACGGCCACAGAACACTCCAGGGTTCTCGTGGGTGTCTTGTGCCTTGTAAAAATTCAATTTATGTGCATATCTGATTTGAATCTGATTCCACGCTGCAAGTCACGCCACACACTGCATAAAATACAATCTGGTTCAAGTCCCATTAGTAGGTAGTTTGAAATACAATTCAAACTGCATTTTTGAAAATCCATTTTTGTGCCTGAACGCTCAGATCACATTCAGACTGTTTTGTTACACCTCTGACTTTTCATGCCACGTAAAGCTCCCCCTGTGAGCTTTAAACCACCAGCAGAGTGACAGCAAAAAAAAACACACACACACAAAAGCCCAAACTAACATGTAAAATCACCTCCAAAGTAGAACGCTGAAATGGGATTCTGTGTCTATAACATCTCATGACTAAACACACTACAGGTCGGTCTCACGTTTATGTGTTTACACAGCAGTGTTTCAGCTGCTGTTTATGCCTGGTTCACATGACAGGATTTTAAAATTATCTGTAGGTTTCCAAAACCTGAGAGACCACACACGTGGAGATAAAAAAATCATAGATAGAGGTTTCGTTGCACAGTGTGTGGTGTGCAGCCACACCGTAAAAACAACACCACACACGAACAGATTTCACACACCAACATTCCCAGGTCAGACAGGAAATCTCGCAAAATCTCTCGAGATTAAACGTGACTTCAGAGTAAACAAACGGAGATACTTTGTGGACTATTTAAAACAGAGGGAAAAAATGATACAAAAAGAAAAAGGCGTTCTTTAAAGAAGTGGAAACAGTGCGACCACCGGACATTCTGGTGCACCATAACAGCTGTTTTGATTTTATTTTCCACTCTGTACGTCCGTCACCTCATTCTGATTGGCTGCGCGTCACATTCAGCAGGCTGCGTGCTCATTTGTGGTCGGGAGACACAACACACACTGCGGTATCAGGCCAAGACAATCCAACATGTTGAACATCCCCAATTTGTAATCGGAGCGCTCCAGACGTCTTTCCGAGCAGATCAGACCACTCTGAACACACCACACACGGCAGGAATATCTGATAAGATTTCTTTAGCGTCATCACAACAATGGGAGTCATTAAGATTGTCGTAAGAGGAAGCTCGGGTCCGATATCGGCCTAATTATCTTCCCGTGTGAACCAGGCACAAGTCTGTCATTTGTCTTTATTGTGTGTGTGTGTGTGTGTGGTGTGGTGTGGTGTGTGGGTGTGTGTGTGTGTGTGTGGTGTGTGTGTGTGTGGTGGTGTGTGTGTGTGGTGTGTGTGTGTGGTGTGTGTGTGTGGTGTGTACTCTCAGATACATTTTTTTTTCTGATGGTTCCTTTGGCTGATCAAACTGTCACCCGACAGCACGCTTCATGTGGTTTTATAAAATGTAAACTTTGTAATAAAAATTATAAATACATATAAACCCACCACCTTTGTTTATACTGCATGAGTCAGAGTTCTGTAGTTGCAGTGTTTAGACACCGGACAGCAGTTATGGGAGTGTTTACATCTGTGTGATTTTCATTATTATAGCAACTAAGGTAGATTAGACAGTAGATGAGGACGGCAGCACAGACAAAAATCAGATTTTGTGACTTGCTATATACAACATGGACAGTCAGTGAGTGAGATCAGATTAGAATATGCAATAAATATGATTTTGCTGGCAGTCTGAACAACGCCTTGGTGGCTTTGCTCACTAGCCTCCTTGCATGGTCAGTTTTTCAGAAATGCCTACTTGACACAGATTTACCACATATCGTTTGTATTTCCATGATTGATGTAAATGAAGTCCAAGACATATTTAGTGACTTAAAAATGTTCATGTATTCACCTTCTGATTTGTCAACAGAAAACTGGTTTAAGAAGTGATCATTTCTATTTAAATTAATCCTCGTATTTATTAGTTTTACCAATTACCTGTAGGCTCTGAAAATGGACGGACTGTGTGTAGAAGTAATTAATGTGACACTTATAGTAAACCCTTTGAATTAAAGCTGTAAGTTTACATGCCAAATACATGCTGTATATTCGTTTTGTGAATTGTCTAGCATGGCACAAGCAGAGGTTCACCCCTTTGAGTCTGGTCTGCTTGAGGTTTCTTTCTCAGAGGGAGTTTTTCCATATCACTGCTGCTCTGGGGGTTAGAAAAGTTAGACCTTTCTTGTGTGAAGCGCCTTGAGGCAACTCTGTTGTGATTAGGCACTATATAAATGAAAATAAATTGAAACTGAAATTGAAAAATGCTGATTGTTTCTTTTCAACTCCACTATTAGTGCAGCAGATAGCTGAAACAATCATGCAAATGGTGATAAAAGCATCAAATTTGGCAGAAATACTCCTTAGACGCTCCTCTTTTGAAAAATCAGATTGGCCATGGTGGTCAGGTAGGAGAAATTGAAGAATTACACACAGGTCAAAATTAAAAGATGCTCCAATCATATTGAAAAATATTCCACATTATTTGCCTGATCATAAAGATTCCAAAAAGGTATAGTTTGGACTATCTGTGACTGAATTCTATGGAGTTACGGGAAAAAACAGCAAGAATGGTGACAAAGGTCAGTTTCATTTTGTACAGGGGTCAAAAGATAAAGTTGCTCCAATTTTGGTAAAAAGTGACGCAAATTATTGGTTGAACTAATAGGATTAATAAATGGAATAGTTTTGACAGTGTTGAATGCTTAGTCTCCAAAGTAAAGGTCAACCCTTACCAAAAAGTAGTACATGCAAGTAGGTTTCAAGTATACTTCCAGTTTACTTTTTATATACTTATCAGTATATTGAGTGTAGTATCAGTCGAAGATTCAAGCTTCTCTACTATGGAAACCACCTGGACAACTGAGAGCCTACACAGAAATACTTGTCAGTACTATTTTTTGGTAAGGGAAACAAGGTCTACGTTTTTTAAAACCGTATTAACTCAACTAGTAATATGCATCACTTTTTACCAAAACTGGAGCAACTTTAACTTTTGACCCCTGTACAAACCAACACTGACCTTTGTCACCATTCTTGCTGTTTTTATCCCATAACTCCATAGAATTCAGTTACAGACCATCCAAACTATACCTTTTTGGAATCTTTATGATCAGGCAAATAATGTGGCATAGGTTTCAATATGACTGGAGCATCTTTTAATTTTGACTCCTGTGTAATTCTTCAATTGACCTCTACCTGAACGCTGACTGAAAATTCAAGTGGCCAATCAGTTTTTCAAAAGAGGATTGTTTGAGGAGTATTTCTGCCAAATTTGATGCTTTTATCACCATTTGCAGGATTCTCCTCAATATTCTCTTATCTGCTGCACTATATGGTGGTTAACGGAGACAAAACTACAAAAACAGTCGCTGTCCAAATACTTGTGGTTCTGGCTGGATCTAGCTGTGGAGCTACAGCATAGTCATCATTAACAGACAAACTTTTGTTTCCACGCAACATAATGCTGAAGCAACAACCAACAATGAAAGGTCTTTCTCATTCCTGCTTGCTTCCTTTGAGGTACGTATTGTTTACTGTCAGTGCTCTTGCACCATATTGGTGCCGCGTGGCACAGAAAAAGGCCGAGTAGGATTGAAGGGACACGTGAGTTTGTTCAAACATATGCTGTGCATCCAAACAAGTGCACAAAAAAAAAAGTGCAGCACCTCACACCAAGCGGTTCCAATAAAACAGCAAAAACAAGAACGGGGTTAAAGGACTGAGCAGCTGAAGCCCTGCTGGGTTGTGCGGACTGTGCAGTTGGTATATAAGCCCTTTCGTGCTGAGGGGCGATTACCTCGTTTGGAGCACTGGTAATCTGAAAAGCAGCTTGGAAAGAGTTTTTAGAGACACATTGGTGGTGGCAGCGTGTCCTCTCTCCCACTCACCAGCACGGGCCGGTCTCACACCCCTGCTACAGGAAAACACTCACCAAGGTGCAATGTGATTTTTGCACATCTCACAGCAACAAGTCTCACACATCTTTTTACTGTTATAGGTTGAGAAACATTTAAAAAAAACACGTCGGCGAGTCCATCGCACATGAAGCCCTCAAGAGCATTCTTCAAGAAGTCCAACAGACAGCAGCTCTCATTCAAACTCAAACCCCTGACAGTGAGATCATTTTGTTAAAAAGGCTATTTTTTTGTGGACACCATGAAAGAGTCAAACTTGCGCACTCCTACAGATTGTTTGCAGTGACTCCACCATTTTCCCATGATCCTTTATGACCTACTTCCTGTTCACTTTTGGGGTCTAGCCAAAGCATTACTGTACTTACTGTACACAAGTGCACATGAACATGGGGATTTATCTTACAGATGTTAGCATGTATGCCCCGGGAACGCACGTCAAGCACGTTGGTCAGGTCACAGGGAGTCTCAAAACCTCCCACACGTGCACACACGCTTCCTCCTGTAGCTCGTCTGTACAATGGTGTTAGAAGGAAAAGACAATATTCACTACGGAATTCCCTCCAGGCAAATATGTCCTCTTCCTTAACCCTCTGGGGTCCGAGGGCATTTTTTGGACAATTCACTCACCTGGCATAAATGCTTTATTATTGCTGTTAACAGCTCTCCCTGCATCCCACAATCAAGTTTTATGTCTTTTTTTTTTCAGGACAACCTGTGCTTTCAGAATATATATGTTTTTGTTGTGTTGTAAGTGTAATAAAGGTTTACAATCAAAAATAGGCAAAGAAAAAATAAAGGGAAAAATAATTTTCCACACATTATTCAAAACACACAGCAAACTATAATAAACAAACTGTTTTGACACTTTATAAAGGCGTCTCTCTGTGTCTCACATGTGCCACATCAACCTCTAGTGAGCCACGACTGACCTGTCATTTGAGCCCCGTCCAGTCTCGAGTGGCTCGTGTCGCCGCATATGATCCATGTAGCGCCATGTAACTAATTACTCCAACAGCACACCTACGTGTTTTTAAACTGGGAAAATCTTTCTGCTAATTGCCGTGATATGGAAATGTGACATCATATGTCTATAAGAGGCCAAAACGCAGGAGGACGGAGGAGGGCATATCTGTGCCAAATCAACTTGCAGATCCACCTCGGATCTGCTGTGGAGACCTTGAGTGAAAAAAAAAAACTGAGTAACAGCCAAAAGGATTTACAATGTCATTACAGAATAAATCAAATCAGAGGATGCACACCCCTGATTGCCTGCTGGGCATCACTGCGTCACAGAGAAAAGGTTGGTCCAGCACATGAACCATCACTGTGCACGGATCTCGGAGTCAAGGACAAAAGGATCATATAAGCGTTGGATTATGCACTGGACATAGAAGATAGTACAACAGTTCAGCGCAGGGAACTGCAATGATTTTCACAAACAACTGTCTCTTGTTCGCATGTTGGTCACTAATTTTCATCTTCAACTGCTCTCCAACAGGATAGGACCCTTATCGATAGTGCTAAAAACACCACATCAACTGTATCAATAGTGCCGAAAACATGATAGTTACCGTATAGAGAGTAATCAAACAACATAACAACAAAAGCACCATAACAAACATATAGATAGTGCTACAACATGATAGCTACCATGATGATAGTGCTAAAACACCATAGCTACCGTATCAATAGTGCTAAAACTAGACATGGGCCAATAACCAGTATCATGGTATACCGTGGTATGAAAAAGCCACGGTATCAAAACCACTAAAATTTTCCATTATACCGTCCCTACGGTATGAGCGGGTTATGAGAATTCTTGACAGGCAGAGCGGAGGCGGCCACTGCGCCCTTCCCCCTGGCGCGCAGCTCTGTCTCTGTTTACAAACAGGCACCTAATGTTAGCTAGCTCTGCATCATGGCTGAAGGAGGCAAAGCCTGCGCTGAACTTTTCCCTGTCTAAAAGGACCAAGTCGGCTTTTTCGTTTCATTTTCTGCGGAATAGCCCTTCAAGGCAAAATGGTGGCAACAAAGCACCGTAGCTATGGCCTGTGTCGGACGCGGAGCTATTCAAGATACCCGCAAAGGATTACATGGAAGGAGTAAACTTTAAACTTTATCCCATCCTTGAAACCACTGAGAACTACAAGCGGTGGACTCAAATCGTGCTTGTGGTCAACCAAATTTCTCCACAAACATGCCAAGAAGGGAAAATACATCTATTCCAAGCACTCTGTTGGTGAAGCTGGGCCAAGTATTGACCATCCGGAGTTCCGGACCTTATTCCAGCCACGTTTCTCCCTAAGAAAGTAAGTCATGTTTCACACAGGGCAGATGTCTAAAAGAGAGACGATCATTTTGGTATTTTTTCTAAAGTTATCACTGGTATAGTGCTCGTAGCATTAGACATCGCGTCAATTAGTGTGCCTGAATCACGTGCGCTTCATATGCAAATAGCCATAATGTTGTTAAAGCACGTTTTAAAGCTATACATAATACCGTGAAACCATGGTATTTTTGCCCACAGTTATCATACTGTCCAAATCTAATAGAGCCTATGCCTAGCTAAAACACAATACTTATCGTATCAATAATGCTAAAACACCATAGCTACCATGTCTATAGTGCTAAAACACCTTAGCTACTGTGGCTATAGTGCTAAAACACCACAGCTACCATGTCTATAGTGCTAAAACACCTTAGCTACTATGTCTATAGTGCTAAAACACCTTACCAATCATGGCTATAGTGCTTAAACACCATAGCTACCATGTCTATAGTGCTAAAACACCTTAGCTGTGGCTATAGTGCGAAAACACCTTAGCTACCGTGTCTATAGTGCTAAAACACTTTAGCTACCGTGTCTATAGTGCTAAAACACCTTAGCTACCGTGTCTATAGTGCTAAAACACCTTAGCTACCGTGTCTATAGTGCTAAAACACCTTAGCTACCGTGTCTATAGTGCTAAAACACCATAGCTACCTTACTGATAGTGCTAAATACAGCAATAATTACCATATTGAGTGCAAAAAAATATAGCTGCCATGTCAATTGTGCTAAAAACACCATAATTACCATATTGATACATACACTTGTCAATTCATGTGCTGGTATACAAATAATGAATGTTTATGAGTGTAATTGCAGGGATGGTGGCCAAGTGGTTAGTGTGCTTGGTTTCAGCGCAGAAGGTTCCCGGTTCAAGCGCCAACCCTGCCACATTTCTCCATGTAATGTGGAGTTGCGTCAAGAAGGGCATCAGGGGTAAACTTGTGCCAAATTGACATGCACATCCACCTCTGATCTGCTGTGGTGACTCTGAGTGAAAACAAGGGAGCAGCCGAAGGGACTTACTTTTATGAGTGCAATTATAGGAGTACTTGAACAAACTGAAAGACATTAATGTATCAATCAACAAGGTGCCAGTCGAGTCAAAGCGTGCAATAAGGCAAAATGTTTGAGGGAAAAATGTGCACTAAATAGTACAAAAATGCACAGTATGTGATGCCTCTCATACAATGGGTTAAATAATGAATGGTACCTGACAAACAATCAACCAGTCAAATGACACAATGAAAAATGACCTTCAAGCTGTGACAGTGGTGACATTAAAAAAGCATATGGGGGTTTCCAACTTGGTTCCACAGTTCATATACAAATTTGTGCAAAATTTAAACTGGCTGTTGATCATTTCTTACCAGCACATCATCTCTCTGTGTCTCGCTCTGTCTCTCTGGTTCTGCATGAAGGACTTGACCTCTCACCTCTACTCATGGCCAGCCTCTCACATCTCTACTCCCCACCCATCCACCCACACACACACACACACACACACACACACACACACACACACACACACACACACACAACACACACACACACAAACAATCCCACAAAGTTAATGCCCACAAGGCACCTCCAAGCGACCATTCTGTGAAGGATGGTGTGCACACTATGCCACACAAATGTGCACAGCCCTTTGCAGAACAACACTGACCCTTGACCTCTGCACCCCCCAAAGCCTCCAGTCTAAAGAGGTGATGCAGAATTTCCCAGCAGTGGTGGGCAGCAGCTGCTGGTGTTCTGATGTCTTCAAGACAGCTAAAGATTCATGTCCCAGTCAAATAAATAAGCAGACATCCTTGTTGCCATGCAGACGTGGTTACTGCAGTAACCTCCACCCACAGTAAAACACAACCCTGCACAAAGTGAAATGCTGCACAGGTACACAGAGCAGAATCTCTCCATGAACATACTGCCTGCTTTCACAATATGTTTCAGGTACGTCCTAAAGTAAAAACAAGCTGACAGAAGCGTTGGGAGCAGACGGGAGTAAAGGTGCTCTGACACTTGCACAACTTTTAGTCAATGCACTCTTGCGCACTTCGTCGTGACAATCCCACCCACTGTGCTCCCGGCTGGATGCCATAGTTTGTTCCAGATGGACGCCCTGCTTTGCAAACTGGACGCTGTGCATATAAAATAATTATTTCATAGCGGATTAATCATTTTCTCTCAGAGTTGTCTGTTGAAAATGCCTCTAATTGCTTCTGGAATCAGAGGACCGCTTCATCTGCAGCTTCTCTCTCTCTCTCTCTCGTGTGCTTCATGAGGTGGAGAATGCATTTGGAACCGTCTAAAAAGGTAATTATTTGTAATGTTTATATTGTAATAGCTTGGTTAAATAGTTGCATGTTCATTCCTTCTTACTGAAGCAGCTGTAAAATGTTTATGACAGATTTAACATCTCGTTATAAATCGATCAGATGAGCTGCGCTGTGAGGCGATGCGCTGACTCAAGCACTCGCACTCACATGCAGTGTTTTGCAATTGTTTGGGCAATGTTCATGTGCAGTTCACGTAATTATGCATGGCGGAGATTTTGAACATTTCAAAATTTTCTTTTTGCACACAGCAAATTTTGCAGAGTAAAATTTACTCTGCTGAGTTAACATTTGCTCTGAGTCCAAATAGAGTTAAATATACTGTATCACTGTGCTAAATCAACTCTATCACAGTGTAAAATCAACTCTTATTGGAGTAGAAACACTTCATTTGACAACATGGTAGAGCTGATTTCACTCTATAATAGAGTGTATTTAACTGTATTTAGTCTGGGAACAAATGTTATCCCAGCAGAGTAAATTTACTAGAGCAAAATATTTTGTGCACTTGCACAAAGCCGGCGCACGGTTTACAAACGGTTTGTGACAAGTTTAATCTCTTGCACAGCAGATTGTGTGCAAATGCACAGATCAAAGTCCTGCAAGCGTCAGGGCACCTGAAGGAATGCCTTCTTAATGCCCCTGACACTTGCACGACTTTGATTCATGCCCCCGTATGCAGTGTGTCGTACTGGTAAGAAAACCCACTGTGAACCGGAGTAGACTGAACGTGAGATGTGCGCCACCATGTGCAAGTGTGCAAAGACAATTTTGAGAAAGTCAAAAAGTCTCTCACTCATCAAAGTTGTGCAACAAATGTGAAAAGGCTGTAACGTTGCACAATCTACTCGCCAACATTACGTGTTGATGCACGTTGATACTTGATGGTGCGTGAGATTGTCAAGTTGAGTAAAGAAGTGAACAGTGTGAGTGACTGCATCATTGCATCGCATCAGAGTGCAGCTCATCTGATCAATTAGAATGATTACAATATAAACATGACAAATAATTACCTTTTTAGATGGCTCCAAATGCTTTCTCCACCTCGTTCAGTGTGTGCGCGCAATTAAAGCTGCTGCTGGAGCGGTCCGCTGTGTTTCCGGAAAGTGATTAGAGCCATTTTCAACAGCCAACTCAAAGAGAAAATGATTAATCTGCTCAAAATAATTATTTTATATACACAGTCATCCCCAATGCACAACGTGTGGCAGCCAGTGGAACAAAGTGCGGCGTCCAGCTGGGAACACAGCGGGTGGGATCATCAGGACGATGTAGTGCGTGGATCAAGTGTCAGGGTATCTTTATGCACGCTTCGAGGACACACCACCACTCCCTCCTGGCTCACACCCTCACCAACAAGCCCCCAGTCACCTGCATAACAACAGCAGAAGTGAGGAGAATGCTGCAGAGCGTCAACCCATGAAGGTGACCCAGATAGATCCCAGGTAGGGTTTTGACAGACTGTGAACAACAGCTGTCCTAGGATCCTGACAGACATATTCAACATGTTGCTGTCCCAGGCTCGAGTCCATCATGCATCAAGACAGCAACAATCATCCCTGTACCAAAGACCAGCTGCAGCTTCGTGCCTCAATGATTACTGCTGTCATCATGCAGTGCTGTGAGAGGTTCGTGATGAGGCACCTAAAACAGACCTTCAACGTAGCTGAGGACTCTCACCAGTATGCATATAGATGGAACCAGACTACAGCTGATACCATGTCTGCTGTGACCCACCAGGCACTCTCTCACCTGGAGAACAAGGACTCCTACATGAGGCTGCTGTTTGTGGACTTCAGTTCTGCATTTAATACAATAATCCTGCAGAAACTGGTGTCCAAGTTGGCAGCACGGGGAGTCTGCTCTACCTTATGTAACTGGGTCTTGGATTTCCTGACCTGTATGCAACAGAATGTCAGGATCGATGACAACATATCCTCCACCATTGTCCTGAACACTGGTTCACCGCAGGGGTGTGGGCTCAGTCCACTGCTGTGTACACTCATGACCTATGACTGTAGAGCACACTACAAGAATAATCTTGTGGTAAAGTTCGCAGACAACACAGTAGTGGTTGGACTCATCACCCAAGGGGATGAAGTGGCGTACAGGTTGGAGGTGGAGGACCTAGCACAGTGGTATGGGGAGAATAATCTTATCCTTCATGTCAAAGATGGTTGTGGATTTCCGGAGGTTTGGAACCGCTCCACTACCTGTCCACATTGATGGTGCAGCTGTGGAGATGGTCCCCTCCATCAAGTACTTTGACGTATACCTGACAAACACCCTCACCTGGCATACCAACACCACAGCTGTGAGGAAAAATGGCCACCACTGCATCTATTTCCGGAAGTGACAAAGGCAGGGACTGGAGGCTGCTGTCCTCGGGTCCTTCTACAGCTGTGCAGTGGAGAGTACCCCTGACTTCCTGTCTTACTGTGTGATACTGGGGCTACACTGTAGCAAAGAACGAGGTGCTTCAGAGAGTAGTAAGTCTGCACAGAGGACCATCAGGTGCAGCCTACCACCCATCAGAGACATTTACATCATCAGATGCAGGGATAGAGCCATATGCATCCTCCATGATACCTACCCCTGCTCATGAACCCTGAATTGCTCCCTCTTACAATAATTTTTTATTTGCACACACAATTTTAGTCACTGTGCACTTTCTTGATCATGGCTGCACTGGCTACCTTAAGCCGTTGCTACTACTGTACATCGTGCAATATTGTACACAGGTTTTATGTTATTTGTATTTTATTATCATTATAGGCATTTACGTATATGCTTACTTTAGTGTTATTGTTGGAACCACTTTACACAAGGACTGGACCCCAGGATGCAGACAGCCAAGACACAAAAGGCAAGTTCAAGATACAAAGTGCTTTAATGATCCAGGGTGACAGTGAAAAGACAAGGTGACCAGGCAATCCCACGTATGTGTCTAAATTCCCAAAATACTACAAATTACTGGGAGAGAATAACTAATGGGGAAATAACCAAAACACAGTTGTCAAAAACCACAGCGGGGTGCAAACACTGATGAACAGGATGGATTGGTGAAGACGGATGGGATGCGTGACTGAACAGAAGACTGACAAAATCGACCGGCAGTGAGGAGGCAGACAGGTGAGACTTAAATGCAAAAGAACCAATTAACAGGTGGTGACTAAGTGGAGACGGAAATGCTAGTACTCAGGAGGAAAGTAAAACCCGAACATGAATGTTATAAAAGTTAATGTTGTTAATGCTCTGTCAAATATATTTATTTATATTTACCATTATAATTGTCTTGTGACTAATTGTCATTTTATTACTGCTGTACTACTAATTTTCCTGTGACAGCATTTAACACTCAGTGTATTGAAATGTTTTATCAGTCAAAGGTTGTATTGTAGAACAATGCCATGGAAGAAGGAGTGTACTAAGAGCACAGATGAAGGAAGAAGAAAAAACAGTCTATGAAAATGATTGTCTTATGCTATGTGATGAGACAAGACGTTATTTCATCAGTGCATGATGAACGATCGGGAAAGGACCTTGAGACTGACTGTCTTATGCTATCAAAAGATTTCATTCGAGAAACTTTGGCACATCATGGGACTGTATATAAGAGGCATGAAAACTGAATGTATTTGTATTTGTCTTCAGACCTACACTCTGTATCACATGTACCTTTAAATCTTTAAATAACAAAAGATCTTAAAAGTTGAAACCTGTTTCCTTGGTGTCTCATTTGTTGTCCGTGTCATAGAGTTTTTTGGTAATTTTTCCTAACAATGAAATACTAAAACAAAGCATAACATGCAACAAACTGCAAACACAACGAGAAACAAACAAGACAACATGACGTACACACAGCAAAATAAAAATGGGATATAAACTGGGACCGAGTAGGCATGGGGACCACCAGACAATCTTATGACATACCTGAAAGACAGAACAGCAAGAATAACTAAGGACCAGTGGACAGAAGGCAGGGTCAAGATAAAGACAGGAAGACAAATAATGACAGGGAAACACAAAGAGGCCCGCCCACACACACACACACACACACACACAAGCAGGGACTGGGACACACAGGAGGGAGTCACATGCATGCTCATATGTGCACACACACCCACACACCTACACACCAAATGCAGGACACGGGGAAACAGGTGCAACACATACAGTTACTCGAACATGCAGCATGAAGGCAGACATCAATCGGGGGTGTGCCCCAACACACCACTGGCAGAGGAGGATAACCTGAACACAGAAATGAGATCCAGACTGGACCGGGACTAACCAGGCACGCTCACAAGAGCTTAGGTTTAGTTAAAATTTCACACAACAAAACTGAGACCTGTAAAACTGTTTTATTCTGTCAAATTATGTGGTTAGAATGACAATAAAGTTGAGTCTGAATCATCTGGAGGTCACTAAACCTTTCTGATATACATTAAGAATTACTCTTCCACTTCCTGCTCTTTTGCGTGACGTTTAACCGATGTTCTCGTGAAAAGAGACGTTGAGTGGTGTTCTAGAAAGTGTCTGAGGGTTTGGAGGGGCTGTGATCGCGGTGGAGCAGCTTGCGGCTTCAGACCTACTCAAAGCTGTTGTTGTGTATTGTTGTGAAACAAAAGCCTCTCTTATGTGCAAGCTGTGAGACGTGCACACGCTGAGCAGTTTCCAGGCTGCAGCTATGTGCAGACAGCACAAGCATGTGGTTACACCCATCTCACAGAGGGATGTGGCAGGCGGCCATTTTGGTTGAAGCCACATGGGTCTGTGCTGGGGGTTTTAGTACCGCACCCGTCCCCACCCCTTCCTTCCCACACAGCAGCACCTCGGCCCAAAACCTCCGGCCTCAGTTTGCAAAGACAAGCGTCTGCAGGTTGCACAGGCGGGTTTATGTGCAGTTTTGAGTAACCTTGACCTGGACTGTGCACGGCGGCTTCATGGTGCGCGAAGTGTGTGTGACTGTCAGTGCAGAAGAATAAAAAGAAGTGCAAACACTCACCTGTGGATGAAAGCAGCAGATGCACGCCGGACAGACATGAAAAAGAGAGAAAAACACAAGTCAGTCACATTCTGTGCTGCAGTTTCAGCATGAAAACTAACAGTATAACAAAGCTGCAATTCTAAAAGTAGCCACCAGGGAGGAAGAGGCCCTTCAACACAACAAAAAATAGCTTCATTAGACTTCAGCTGAAACGATCCGAGTTACTGTTTTCATCAAAGCAGACGTTCTGCACACGGGGCTTCTCTCAGCACGCCGTGTGTCTGGCGCCCAAACGTGTGAAGACGTTTTAGGACCGTGGTGCAACTGACTGTGAGCAAACGTGAACAAGTAAATACGTGTTAGGAAGTGGTTTGTTTGTTTTCCTGAGAATCAACACATAAGTAAGAAGGTATTGGGTTGCTCTTTCTTTTCTCGTGTTTCAGGGGTTTTTTTTCTCATGTTTTGGATATGAGCATCAGCCAGCAGAGGGTTTATATCATTCTTCAGAGTGAGCTGTGGGACACGGGGAAGGGGGGCCTGTGGAAATTCCACACTGCCTCATTAAAGCTCAGTAATTACTTTGTTAACAGCAGCTCCAAAAGCCCTACTGCCCCATCCACTCTTATAAAGGCTGGGAGTGAAGGGGGCTCCCCCACTGTGGAAACGTGCCTAGCAATGGTGGAGAAATGAGAGGGTTGTTTTGGGGGAAGGCTACCTTCCCTTCATCCTCCAGGATGTCAATGTTCATAAAACCTGCTTGATGCTGTTTCATGGATGATTGATCAATAACACTTTGATTGATTAATGAGTTGGCTTTGGTTTCCATAGTAGAGAAGCTTGAATCTTCGACTGGACTGGGTTTCTTGATACGAAGACGTTTCGCTTCAAATCGCAGAAGCTTCCTCAGCTAAAATTCTTGCTCTGGTAGTCTGACTTCTGTCTTGACCCGAACAAGAATTTTAGCTGAGGAAGCTTCTGCGATTTGAAGCAAAATGTCCTCGCATCAAGCAACCCAGTCCAGTCGAAGATTCAAGCTTCTCTACTATGGAAACCACCTGGACAACTGACAGCCTACACAGAAACAGCTTTGGTTTGCTCAACTCCAGAAACAAACTTCACCAGTACACACACTGAATCTGATTATTTATTCTCCGCCAAATCATGTCACCTCAAAGTGAAACCGTCCCTACCCCATGAGCAAACAGAGGGTAGGGAAAGAAAAAAATTGAGAGGAGGAAAACTCAAGCAGACCAGACTCAGTGTGGTGACCATCTGCTGCAGGCGAACTAACAATAACAAAACACAAGGCACAAATTTGACAGAACACACAACAACACAAAAGTACTACAACTACACAACCATATAAGACACATTATTTGTAATGAAACAATAACTAGAGATGAAAGTGGTGAAAAACAAAAAAGCTGAAACCCAAAATTACTAGACCCAAAAAAAAATTTAATTCTAGAAGCTTTAAAAAAAGAAAAGAAATCACTTCGCACATCACTTCGCATGCCGAAACGTTGCTTGCTTGTTTGCTTGATTAAATTCACCCTTGTGTTTTGTTTGTTTGTGTTGGAAACCATTCAGAAGAGTCAGACGGCTTTCGATGGCTTTCAGTCGAGTGAGTATCCGAGAAATTGTGTAACAGCTGGACATGCCCCAACATGTCCTGTGAGACTTCCAAGACGGAGGTGTTTTTTGAGCTGCTTCATGCTGACACGCGAAATCCTCCACACGTCTTTCATTACAAAATCTCCTGTAACAGTGGAATGTGCCGCAAAAGTGCTATGTCCAGCTCTGTTGTCATTTCTGTGGTAGTCACATGATGTCCCGGATCAACAGAGTTTAGAAATGATCTGGTCAATCCAGCCTGTCGAATGGCCGCTCAGCCTTTAAAAAGGTCTTAACAGTCCTTAATCCGCGTGACGCTGACAGAATCTTCACCGATGAATCTATCGAATGGTTTCCAACTGTCTGTCTCTAACAGTTTCTGAAAAAAATTTCATGGAGCAAAGCGGCAGTCTCTCAGCAAGTTCTCAGACAAAAGAAATCCGACAGGAAGGGTGGACCAGTGCTCACTCAAAGCCTGCCCACAGGCGAATGACGCAACCGACAGGCGTGGAAAACTCACGCATGCGCACGAAGGTTCAAGCTTGGCTGATGTAATCACACGTGATTCAACTCCATATAGTTTTTGAAAAAAATAAAAAGGTACGATAATTTTTGGACAGACCTCGTACACTTCAATCTACTTGCATCTAAATTATTCCACTTGCTGTCTACAGATACAATTGGTTTGGCCACCTCTGCTCTTGTCTTTACATCTTTGAAAAGCGGATGGATACCATACGATGCTGTTGAGGATTTGCTAGAACCAGGCAGTGTGTAGTTCATCCGTCTGGTCTGTATAACTTTACAATGTTTACTGCTCCTGACATGACTTTACAATGCTTTCACGCCACGTGAAGCATAACTAACGGAATCCTGGCAGAAAATGCAGAACACCTTTACAGGCACATCAATCATGTGAAAACATTTGCCGAGGACACAATTGACAGTCTCCTCACTTCCCGCTAGCTTGGTGTGTCAAGCATGAACAAGCCATCCCACCTGAAACGATTCTTCACTGTAGAGTCAATTTCTCTAAGTCGCAAGTCGCATTTATGGTCCAAAATTCTGCTAGCTATTTTGCTATATTACTATTTGGCACGAAAAACAACAGAGGCTATTTACAACTGGTCCTTAACAGGGATGGGTATCGAGAACCGGTTCCTTTCGGGTATCGTTAAGAAATTATTCGATCCACCGACATCAATAACCTTTTTGCTTAACGATTCTCTTATCGGTCCTTCAGAGTGGCTGTTGTTTTGGGGGGTATTTGTCAGGAAAATGATCATTTCTCTACACTGATTACAGTCCCTACAGCGGGTCTGTAATCAACTTTTCTGCAGCGGGGCTTTGCTTTGAACCTTGAACCAGTTGAATCAGTGATTCGAGCTATTGCTTCGTTGATTCATTTCTTTCTTGGCTTTGTTTCTTAGCTTATATTAGCACAAAAATCAGTCATTCTACTTGCAAATGACCCAGATGACTGTTAAAAAGGTGGAACTCCACCAAAAACCTGAGACTTTTCATCCCTGAATAATATATTTTGTGGAGTATTATACGTGATTTATGCTTCTAAGGTAAGTCCCTTTGGCTGCTGCCTTGTTTTCACTTGGGATCGCTACAGCAGATCCAGGGTAGATCTGCATGTTGGTTTGTCATGTTTTACACCAGATGCCCTTCCTGATGCAACTGCGCATCATATGGAGAAACCTGATTTATGCTTCTGAAACTCCATAACTCCATGGCCGCACAATGACATCAACGTGGGCGCGTTTAACGCTGGATAGGAACTCAATAGCACATGTGCACACCACAGCATGTGCTCTCACTTGAGTTTATTTTGTATGTAGCAGTGATTCCTGGAAAAGCCTGAAATAAATTGTTGCTGTTATAATTATTATATTTACAAATGCATAACATTTTTGGTGTAAGTCATGTGAGTATAAGTTGCAGGACCTCCAACGCCAGTAAAATAAACAAAACAAAACAAAACTGCTACTCATATTCCTGAATTATATGGTAATTATGTAAATAAAGAAAGAGGTGCTGAACAGAGTCCCAGAGTAACAGGGTGTGCTTGCGACTGAGTGTCCATGGGTCAGATCCCAATACCCAGTCCAAAAGAGCTGTATCCCACCTCCTCCACATGACACATGGCCACTCACTTCCTGTAGAGACTGTGCACCTGTTGGTGTTTGGTCTGAGACACTCAGATACAAGACACCCAGGAGTTCTCATCAGACCTGCTCAACATCAGATTGATTTTGGTTTTGTTGTTTTTTTTGGGGGGGGGGTTGTGGACATTTGGCCACTCATGATGATGATGTCTGCTGTGGTTATTAAACACCTCAGATCAGGTTTATAGTCATTCAGGCAAAAATATCCTGAAACTCTGTCCACACCAGCTGAACCTCACATATGTCAGCAGATGTTTGGAAGCCATCTCTCTCTCTCTCTCTCTCTCTCTCTCTCTCTCTCTCTCTCTCTCTCTCTCTCTCTCTCTCTCTCTCTCTCTCTCTCTCTCTCTCTGTGTGTCTCCTGTTTATCCATCTTGCTGTGCCGCTGAGCTCGGCTGACGTCCCCAATGAGCACATAGCCCGAGGTCTGTGGGCAAAAAGATGCCTTCGCTGCACTGCCTAATGAGGAAATAAGGATGAAACTTCACCAAATGTGTCTGTTTGTGACACGCGGACCCGGCTAATTGTCTGCTCCTGAAACCCCGCACTTTGCATAATGATACCAGTTGACAGACTGTTCCTTCCATTCTAATGCCAACTAAAGACCCCCTGACATTTGCACAGCTTTGATGCATACACTTGCATGCCCTGTGTCGTGCAGGAGAGTAAACTCGCCTTTAACGGGAGTCGATTGAACATGACAGGGGTGTCAGCGCGTGCAATTGTGCAAAGAGAATTTTGAAATGTTCAAAATATCTTTCACGCATAAATGTTGTGCAACGCTGCATCTACTCGCCAACACTACATGCAGCTCATTGAGTAAAGAAGTGAATAGTGTGAGTGATTGCGTCAGCGCACCGCATCACGGCGCAGCTCATCTGAACAATTATAACGAGATGATAAATCTATCACAAACATACTTTTACAGCTGCACACAAGAAGGAAAGAACATGCAACTGCTTTACCAAGCCATGACAATGTAAACATGACAAATAATTACCTTTTTAGACAGCTCCAAATGCTTTCTCCAGCTCATTCAGCTTAGAGAACAGCTCCGGCTGGAGCGGTCCTCTGTGATTCAGGAAGCAATTAGAGCCGTTATCAAGAGACAACTCGCAGAGAAAAGAATTAATCCGCTACAAAATAATTATTTTATATATACACTCAACAAAAATATAAACGCAACACTTTTGGTTTTGCTCCCATTTCGTATGAGATGAACTCAAAGATCTAAAACTTTTTCCACATACACAATATCACCATTTCCTTCAAATATTGTTCACAAACCAGTCTAAATCTGTGATAGTGAGCACTTCTTCTTTGCTGAGATAATCCATCCCACCTCACAGGTGTGCCATATCAAGATGCTGATTAGACACCATGATTAGTGCACAGGTGTGCCTTAGACAGCCCACAATAAAAGGCCACTCTGAAAGGTGCAGTTTTATCACACAACACAATGCTACAGATGTCGCAAGATTTGAGGGAGCGTGCAATTGGCATGCTGACAGCAGGAATGTCAACCACAGCTGTTGCTCGTGTATTGAATGTTCATTTCTCTACCATAAGCCGTCTCCAAAGGCGTTTCAGAGAATTTGGCAGTACATCCAACCAGCCTCACAACCGCAGACCACATGTAACCACACCAGCCCAGGACCTCCACATCCAGCATTTTCACCTCCAAGATCGTCTGAGACCAGCCACTCGGACAGCTGCTGAAACAATCGGTTTGCATGACCAAAGAATTTCTGCACATACTGTCAGAAACCATCTCAGGGAAGCTCATCTGCATGCTCGTCGTCCTCATCGGGGTCTCGACCTGACTCCAGCTCGTCGTCGTAACCGACTTGAGTGGGCAAATGCTCACATTTGCTGGCGTTTGGCACGTTGGAGAGGTGTTCTCTTCACAGATGAATCCCGGTTCACACTGTTCAGGGCAGATGGCAGACAGTGTGTGTGGCGTCGTGTGGGTGAGCGGTTTTCTGATGTCAATGTTGTGGATCGAGTGGCCAATGGTGGCGGTGGGGTTATGGTATGGGCAGGCGTCTGTTATGGATGAAGAACACAGGTGCATTTTATTGATGGCATTTTGAATGCACAGAGATACCGTGACAAGATCCTGAGGCCCATTGTTGTGCCATACATCCAAGAACATCACCTCATGTTGCAGCAGGATAATGCACGGCCCCATGTTGCAAGGATCTGTACACAATTCTTGGAAGCTGAAAATGTCCCAGTTCTTGCATGGCCGGCATACTCACCAGACATGTCACCCATTGAGCATGTTTGGGATGCTCTGGACCGGCGTATACGACAGCGTGTACCAGTTCCTGCCAATATCCAGCAAGTTCGCACAGCCATTGAAGAGGAGTGGACCAACATTCCACAGGCCACAATTGACAACCTGATCAACTCTATGCGAAGGAGATGTGTTGCACTGCATGAGGCAAATGGTGGTCACACCAGATACTGACTGGTATCCCCCCCCCCAATAAAACAAAATTGCACCTTTCAGAGTGGCCTTTTATTGTGGGCAGTCTAAGGCACACCTGTGCACTAATCATGGTGTCTAATCAGCATCTTGATATGGCACACCTGTGAGGTGGGATGGATTATCTCAGCAAAGGAGAAGTGCTCACTGTCACAGATTTAGACTGGTTTGTGAACAATATTTGAGGGAAATGGTGATATTGTGTATGTGGAAAAAGTTTTAGATCTTTGAGTTCATCGCATAGAAAATGGGAGCAAAACCAAAAGTGTTGCATTTATATTTTTGTTGAGTGTACATAGCATCCAACGCACAGCACGTGGCAGCCAGTGGAACAAAGCACAGCATCCAGCTGGGAACACTGCGGGTGGGACTGACACGACGACATGCGTGCAAGTGAATGCATCAAAGTTGCGCAAGTGTCAGCGGACCTTAAGGTGCAGCTTTTGGGAAACACGTTTCTTTCTTATTGTTTTTGCATTTCCTGGACACAAAGTGATCCCAGACATGGCGCTGCAGTGCCGATAAGACAAACAACCACGTGAAGGTTTGTGTCACACACAGTGTGGGAACCAGCCAGACTCATGTCATATCTGATTTCACCACACGTCCAGGAACATCTTTTCGCAAGTTCAACGCCCTACATGTGTGACAGCGATGCCGGCAATGAAGGCAGTGAAAATGCTGAGGTGGAGAAATCCCTCAGCAGGTTTCACTTTCACATGCTGATTAATCACTTAAGTAGATCCCCGGCCCCCAGGGCTCCTATGCTCATAACAGGATTGGTGTGCATAATGTCTCTCTGCTTAGCATATTTCGCGCCTGACTGAAAAGTGGCACGTTTTAATCCCAGTGGGCTGTTGAACTGAAAAGACAAAAGGCAGACGATCATTCTTAACTTTGTCTTCTTCTTGGGGAAGGCGAGGATTTTCCTCCCCCGCTATTACTCCCCCCTGCATTCAGAGTAAACTAGCAGGAGGTCTCCACTTTCTCTGCATCTAAAGGGATTAGCTGGAACGGGACAAAAGCTTTGTCCTCCAGCTTTCTGTAACACTGCTACTTTAGCAAACTGCTAACTGTAGTCAGCAACTCTGCAGGCATTTTTTTCACTAGGTCCAGTGAGTCCTGCTTGTTTTATTTGGATCGCTTTCAAATTTAAAACCAAAAGAAAAAAAAGTGTTTGAAGAATTTTGTGAATGAGCGTCTACACACTTGGCAACTCCAAACTGCTGTGCCACTCCCAGCCAGCGTCCTGCATGACTGCACGCCCTGCATGGCGCAGCTGAGTGTGTGGGTTGTGCACATCAAAGTTCAGAGTCACTTCATTTATCTGCGACCTTTAACCCGCGCCGGCTGTTGGTTCCGGCCGTGCTGAGAATGCTCACACGTTTCCTTTCTCACTGTCTCTTATCTGTCGCGGCTGCAGCAGGACCGGTGAGGAAGCTCGGGCAGAAAATTCACGTTCACGACTGTGACAGTCTGTTTTTGCACACACTCATTTAAATTCTCATACGGCAGCTCTTCAGTTGTCAGCTGGTGCACAGTCAAAATGAACCAGTGGAGACCAGAGGAGGAGGTCAGGGGCGGGGTTACTGCACGTGTGACGATGGTTACCGCTCTGAAAGGTGTCAAACTAAATATCTTGTTTCAAGAAGTCCCTAGACCATTTCTCAGAGGCTCCCTAAACAAAAATCCAAAACTCACAGACTCAACTTCATAGACACTGTGACGGGCACGGCCTGCCTGTGTGCCAATCAACAACCACGGCACCCTGGGATCCGTATATATCTGGCATTCAAACCAACAAGTTGGCGACCAATAAAAGTACTTTTTCTTTCTGTGGTCTCGCTCCACAGACTGTATCTACACCAATGCACCTCAATTATTTTCTTTTATGCCACCCCCACCCCCAGAAAGAAGAAACCATTTCATGTCCCCCCCTCGCCCCACTCTCCGCTGTGACTATAAATAGAATCATTTGTCCATAAAATTGTTATAAGTACACCTCTGCATAACATTGTGTCTTTATTAACATTAAAGAAAACAAAAAAGAAAGAACTTCAGATGAACTTACAGCAAAGAATAACTTTATTAACATTGTTTTTTAGTCTGTAACAGAAAAAAATTGCATCACTTTGCTTGAAATAAAAAAAATCAATCCTTAAACTATAAACATTTTTTGACCAACTGCCATTTGATACTGAAAAAAAAAAAAATCAATAAATAAAAATAAATTCAAATTGATCAGAACACTTACTCAGGAGCACAATATATAAAACACTTTATCAGACAAAATAAAAATGAATAAAACAATTTGTGCTGATTTTTTTATGATTATTTTTTGTGATTTTTATTTTTTTATGAGTTTTTATTTTTGCAGCACTTGTGTCATCCAGCGTGACAGAGACCGTGTCTACTGCTGCTCAGCTCCTCTGCTAAGGTGCTATGATGCTAACGGTGCTCGCTGGTCCGGCACGTTTTCGCTGAAAAAAACTCAAGCAGCTTAGCTATGTGATTGGGGTGTAATGTCTTTAAGTGACACCTTAATTTATTTGGCTTCATGTTGTCTGCTGCCAACATTTTAAGACACAACGGTCTTTCCTCGTCTCCCACTGTAGTGCGAAAAAAAACCCTACATTGAGCTGTGTTGCATTATGCTAGAGTCCTCAATTCTTCCTGCGCACACTCTGACAATGAGAGCGCCACTGCCACCTACTGTAGTGGAGGTGCAATTACACTTTTTTCTAGTACAAGAAAAAAAGCATGTCACATGTGCCCCCCCTGGCATCGCACCGCCCCCCCCCTCTCATATTTGAGAAGGACTGATCTACACTGAGCCAAGCCTGCGTGACATCACCCATTGGTTTTCCATAGAGACCCAAAACAGCCAAAATAACCCCCTTGTCTGGGCGTCACCTTGTTGAGAGAACCGCCCACACTGACTCACGATGAACTCATTAATGCATAAAGGGATGGAGTGTGTGTGTGTGTGTGTGTGTGTGTGTGTGTGTGTGTGTGTGTGTGTGTGTGTGTGTGTGTGTGTGTGTGTGTGTGTGTGTGTGTGTGTGTGTGTGTGTGTGTGTGTGTGTGTGAGACGAAAAACCCTGAATACACCCCTCTCTGACTCCAAGGCACCAGCTAACAGGCTAACTCCGGTTCGGGTGTTTATTAAATAATATGTTTGGAGACTGCGCGGTGGTTCTCCTAACGGTTTACTTCAGTGTGCACTGCAAAAGTTATGAGCAGCATGTTTAGTCAGTAATTCTGCAGTAAGTGGACCTACTAACAGCTGCTAAAAGTGCTAACACCATTATTAGCCCACAGTTTCAATCAGTGTGAATATTGCAACAGAGACATCTTAGATGATCCGTTAGGACGTCTCACCGCACAACAAGTCAGATTATTCCAGGTTTTGTAATAAAACACTCCAAACAAACAGACACAGCAACAACACAACAGCAAGTATCCGGTGGAGAGGAGGAGTCACTGAACTCAGCAGCTGTCACTCAAAGCAACCACGCCCACAATTATACAGAACTTTACTGCTTAAAAGATCTTAAACTAAGAAGTTAGAAAATCCCCCCCCCTTCCAGTTTTCAGGTTGTAAACATGTTTTGAAATAAACATGTAAACATGTTTATTTCTATTCTAAAGTAGGGGCAAATACATGTCCGAGCGTTACCGTTTGGTACTCACGCAGCTCACCTAAATAGTTCCATGTTACCACTAGGGGGCAGTAACATGGATTACCAGAAATTGTACATTTTTGGTGTAGAAAAATTTAAATGAATTAAATTAAAATTTAATTAAAGTCATATACTCAACTGTGATTAAAGTAGTGTTGAACATTATGAGCATTCGGGAAGATTTTAAACTTTTTTTTCTGACATTTGGGATAAATCCTGAACCACAAAATGCAAAAAATCTGATTTAATTGTTGCAACCAAAGACTTTGGTTTGAAAATTAAAACACAGCATGTCTGAAAATCATTATAATGTCCTGTTACTTCTGTATGTGCTAGAAAAAAGAATAAAAACAGATTCAGTTAAAGAACATGGACATTTTATTTCTCCTTCCTGTTCACATTTTCTGGTACCTCAACTGACATATTACAGACTTAACATACTGACAGATTCACCATGTATAACAAGAAAGACGCAGAAACCGTTAAGAAAATCCTCAAACCAAACACAAAATGGGGAACCATGAACAGTTGTGCACGTGCACAAACACAGTGTGAGCAGCTGGAACATGTTGCACCACATCACACCATTGATGTGGAGAACAATAAAATAAAAACCAGCTGTATAATTCGTGAAAATCACTGGATTGATATAAATAATAAATAAAAGGGGATGCAATACAGAACCCTGTGGTTTTTTAACCCTGGTTAAATAAAAAAGAAATGCCACTCACGGGATTCGAAGCTGCAATTTACAAAAGCTCTGATTAACAGATGGAAATTTTACCAGTGATTTACAATTACTGTCTTATAACAGGAATGTAAAATGGCTAAAATCAACAAAGAGATAAATGTTATTTTGTTTGGTTTTTTTAAAAAAAGGAAAAACAGCACTGTAATAGCTGACAAAACAGCATTTGTTATGGCGTATTTTTGGTGATACGTAACTAAAAGTGGAGTATTTGTGGCACTGTTGGCTTGTCATAGTCCTCCAAGTGTGCCCCCCCCCCCCCACACGCCACATGTGTGTCTGTGTGTGTGTGTGCATGCCACATGTGTGTTGCATTTGCAACACCACATTCGTGGGGGCACTTAGACAAATTTCTCTGCCAGCTTGAAAGTGATCATCTGCTCACTATTTTCATGCTAACAGCACAAACAGCATCACATTTTCTATGTGTCCAGCAAGTGGTGTTGGATGTTCATGTGTGGCACCTGGAATTTGGCCGACACCTGCCACAAGAGGAACTGAATGGGCTCTCACAGGGCACTCTTTGTCTTTCAGCCACTGGTGTGAAGAATAGTTGTACCAACAGGTGTACGAGGCGTTCGAGGCGGCTCAGATTTTTCACAACTAGCTTGCAATTCCTCCTTCGTGCGCTAGTCGTCTTCAATCATGTTATGTGTGAAGGGGCCCTTAGGAATTATGGCTACTGACATGTTTGTGATGTAAATGATATGAACACCTCACAAAAAAAACAGACAAAGTGAAGAGCCGCTGCTGCAGCCATTTATTTGTTTGTAGAATGCCTTGTGCGTTTCATCGTGGAGTGGCGGCACAACAGCAGCTCAATATAAGTGACGCTGCAAGAGACCAAAATGGTGCACACTGTCCCATAACAAATTCAGCTGATGGCAAAGAATTTAATAAAAGAAGATGATGTGGACAACTCAGGTAGAAAGCAACAGTGAGACAAATGGCCAGAAGGTTCAACTTTATTTGACCGTCTGAAGCGCTGACATCCAACACAAACCAGTGTTGGGGAGGTCTGAGCCGCAGCTGATTACAGGCACTAATGGTGCAGACTGATAAAGGAGTGTATTCAGTGCAGGGACGTGCCCCCACACGGGTCATCTCTGGGTGTCCGTGAAGGTTCACGACCCTGCATGACCTCGCCACAACACAGCCAAAGTCAGCTCCTGATTGACTTTACAGTCTGAACCACTGTAAAAATACCAACAAGAAAAAGAAGGAAAATGTAAAGGGGGTGGATTTGATGTGGGTAACTGTGTCTGGCCTTTAGAAATGCAGACATTATCTTGTGAAGTAATCAGGGGGGGGGCACAAAAAGGCTGAAATGTGCCAAATGTCCTTTAAAGACCAAGACTCCCGGCCCTACTTTTATGTCCTTTACGGGCTCTGGCTGTTCAGCGCCCAGAGACCCCGAGCCCTGCAGAGGTCACAGGAGGGTCAGGTTGAATTACAGTGTAACACAAAGCTTGGGTTGCAACCAGCCGAACAGCCAGAGCGACGTTCAGTCGAGCTCTTCTGAGACCCCAGCCGAGGGTTCAAACAGAGGTTATAAAGCACTGAACATATAATCTGGGGCGTCCCGTGTTCTGCTTCAACATATAAAATTCAACTTCACCTCACTTCATTCATACAGCGCCAAATCACAAAATGTCACCCAAAGGTGCTACACGCAAGGAAGGTCAAGCCTGACCTGCCCACTGAGCCAGTACGCTGGTGTCCAAAAAGTCCCTCAGGTGTTTTATGATTACAGGAAAAAAAACTTAGGCAGACCAGACTCAGTGGGGTGACCATCTGTGCAGCCATAACTATGAATAACTAAAAAAAAATGATACAAAGTGCAACAAAGAATTGTGACAGAAATGTTGCAGCTAAGCAGCCATACACACAGAGTGCAGAGGTCACGACTGACGGCTCAAAGGACCAAGCGTTGAAGAGACGAGTGCTGTTGAAATGGACAACAATGAGCAAGTCAGTGTTCGTGTTGATGTCAGATCAGCCAGTGAAAAGTACATTCTAATTATTTTTCATCAATAGATCCAGATCCATACATTGATCAAACTCTACATAGGGAGACCCGGAAAAGGCATTTTGAAGCTCAGCAGTTGTTGCTCTGGGTGTTGTCATGTTGGCAGCGCCTACATCACAACTTACCCATATATGGTAAAGAGGTGGAGTGTAGGTGAGACCCTGCATGACCTGGGTACGATGAATGAACATACTCCCATCTTTGAGTCCAAATCCAAGCTAAGTTAACAGGTTCACCTCAGTTCAGGTGTTTTGGGAGCTGAGTGGTGTTTCCCATAATGGTTTGCTTTGGTGTGGACATTAAAAATTATGACCTGCTTATTTCTTCAATAATAGTGCATGAACAGATCAGGCTACAAATCGCTGCTGAAAGTGCTAACGTCATTAGCATCCAAAATTACATCACACGATAATTTCACCAGACACATATACTGGAGCACAGATGCCTTACGTGATCCAACAGGGCATTTCAGCAGGCAAAAAGTCTAATTATTTCAGACATGTAATCAAATGTTCAAAAATGACAAGCAAAACCTTCAACATCTGCATGTAGCGGCATCTACGCGATGACATGAGCTGTCACTCAAAGCCATCACGACTCTAATTATACATAAGGTTACGACTTAAAACATCTTAAACTAAGGAGCTGGAAAAAAAATCCACCTCTGGACTGTTGTCATGTGGGGCTTATGGCATGTAGATATTGTCATTTAAAGCAGGAATAAAATTCTGCTTTTTAGCATTTTTAAGACTCTTACTCCCCAGTCAAGGCCAGCAGCCTTTACCACTGGGAGGACTGAGACAATGCAGCTGAAGCATCCTGTCCAAGGACACAGACAGGTATGAATCCCAGTCTTTAGGGTCTTTAGGTGCTCCACCAACACCTAAAGCTGCTTTTTAACAAAACACACGGAAGTCAAACCAGACAAAGAAAAAAAAGATATTTACAAAATGTACACATTCAGAGAGCGAGCAGACAAGGAAGCTGTGGTCTGAAGACGCGTCGATACGATCTGTTGGCTTCACGATCGGTGCCAGAGGATCAAAGACGTGCTGAGCTCGGCCCTGACGAACAGACTGACCACAAACTGAAACACAACCTCTTCTTCAGGCCAGTCGAACATTTAGAGCTGTCACACTCCCTCTTCTGCATATTCTCATTTCTCAACTTTCTGCCATCTGGAAAGCAGCACACACACACACACACACACACACACACACACACACACACACACACACACACACACATGCACTGATGTCAGGCGCATTTCTCTGCTTGATAGGAAGCATATGAGCTGAAAAAGGAACACTGCAGGAAGGGGGCGTTGTCCTCACAACACAAGTTATCTGCCAGGACTCCACTCAGCTCACTTTTTCCAACACTTTTTTCCCTTTTTCCACAAAGGTCCAGATGGTTGAGAAGCAGATTTCCGTCCATGCCGGATGCACTATAAAACCCAAGCATGACACCAGGTAGATGCACTTGGTGAACACGTGGTGAGAGTTCGTTCTGCAAATCTGCAGAGGCTAAAGATCAGATCTGGAACAGGAGCTGTGAGATGGCGGTCGGCTCAGACAGCATGATGTGTGTCGTCTCCCTCCACTCACTGACCAACACTTTCAGCAACACGATCTGTACTAAAACAAAAGCGGGTGCAGCAGCACAGCACAGGAAGCGCGGCATGCAGCGTGCAGAGCCACGTGGACACAAGCTGCTCACCAAATACCTCCGTGTAAAATCTTCCCTCTGTAACTGTTGGCAGTCATCTTCAGATCTGATCCAAGCTGCAGTTATCACAGCTGAGCTCATAAGTATTCAGACAGCAGCACACTTCTTGGAATTGTGCCTCTGTTCACCACCACATGTGCTTGTTGTGTCGACTTTCAGCATTAATTCAAGAGCTTGAACAAAAATTCCACATGAACCCATTTTTACACACAGTGCCTCCATTTTCAGAGCCCAAAAACTCAGCGAGAAACTTCACATAAAGATGACAGTCAACATATGATGAACCACGAAGCTGCATAAGTGGTGATGCAACAGACAAGTTTCACTTTGCAGTTTCTCCAGTCACGGCCACAGAACACTCCAGGGTTCTCGTGGGTGTCTTGTGCCTTGTAAAAATTCAATTTATGTGCATATCTGATTTGAATCTGATTCCACGCTGCAAGTCACGCCACACACTGCATAAAATACAATCTGGTTCAAGTCCCATTAGTAGGTAGTTTGAAATACAATTCAAACTGCATTTTTGAAAATCCATTTTTGTGCCTGAACGCTCAGATCACATTCAGACTGTTTTGTTACACCTCTGACTTTTCATGCCACGTAAAGCTCCCCCTGTGAGCTTTAAACCACCAGCAGAGTGACAGCAAAAAAAACACACACACACACAAAAGCCCAAACTAACATGTAAAATCACCTCCAAAGTAGAACGCTGAAATGGGATTCTGTGTCTATAACATCTCATGACTAAAACACACTACAGGTCGGTCTCACGTTTATGTGTTTACACAGCAGTGTTTCAGCTGCTGTTTATGCCTGGTTCACATGACAGGATTTTAAAATTATCTGTAGGTTTCCAAAACCTGAGAGACCACACACGTGGAGATAAAAAAAATCATAGATAGAGGTTTCGTTGCACAGTGTGTGGTGTGCAGCCACACCGTAAAAACAACACCACACACGAACAGATTTCACACACCAACATTCCCAGGTCAGACAGGAAATCTCGCAAAATCTCTCGAGATTAAACGTGACTTCAGAGTAAACAAACGGAGATACTTTGTGGACTATTTAAAACAGAGGGAAAAAATGATACAAAAAGAAAAAGGCGTTCTTTAAAGAAGTGGAAACAGTGCGACCACCGGACATTCTGGTGCACCATAACAGCTGTTTTGATTTTATTTTCCACTCTGTACGTCCGTCACCTCACTTTCTGATTGGCTGCGCGTCACATTCAGCAGGCTGCGTGCTCATTTGTGGTCGGGAGACACAACACACACTGCGGTATCAGGCCAAGACAATCCAACATGTTGAACATCCCCAATTTGTAATCGGAGCGCTCCAGACGTCTTTCCGAGCAGATCAGACCACTCTGAACACACCACACACGGCAGGAATATCTGATAAGATTATCTTTAGCGTCATCACAACAATGGGAGTCATTAAGATTGTCGTAAGAGGAAGCTCGGGTCCGATATCGGCCTAATTATCTTCCCGTGTGAACCAGGCACAAGTCTGTCATTTGTCTTTATTGTGTGTGTGTGTGTGTGTGTGTGTGTGTGTGTGTGTGTGTGTGTGTGTGTGTGTGTGTGTGTGTGTGTGTGTGTGTGTGTGTGTGTGTGTGTGTGTGTGTGTGTGTGTGTGTGTGTGTGTGTGTGTACTCTCAGATACATTTTTTTTTCTGATGGTTCCTTTGGCTGATCAAACTGTCACCCGACAGCACGCTTCATGTGGTTTTATAAAATGTAAACTTTGTAATAAAAATTATATAAATACATATAAACCCACCACCTTTGTTTATACTGCATGAGTCAGAGTTCTGTAGTTGCAGTGTTTAGACACCGGACAGCAGTTATGGGAGTGTTTACATCTGTGTGATTTTCATTATTATAGCAACTAAGGTAGATTAGACAGTAGATGAGGACGGCAGCACAGACAAAAATCAGATTTTGTGACTTGCTATATACAACATGGACAGTCAGTGAGTGAGATCAGATTAGAATATGCAATAAATATGATTTTTGCTGGCAGTCTGAACAACGCCTTGGTGGCTTTGCTCACTAGCCTCCTTGCATGGTCAGTTTTTCAGAAATGCCTACTTGACACAGATTTACCACATATCGTTTGTATTTCTTCATGATTGATGTAAATGAAGTCCAAGACATATTTAGTGACTTAAAAATGTTCATGTATTCACCTTCTGATTTGTCAACAGAAAACTGGTTTAAGAAGTGATCATTTCTATTTAAATTAATCCTCGTATTTATTAGTTTTACCAATTACCTGTAGGCTCTGAAAATGGACGGACTGTGTGTAGAAGTAATTAATGTGACACTTATAGTAAACCCTTTGAATTAAAGCTGTAAGTTTACATGCCAAATACATGCTGTATATTCGTTTTGTGAATTGTCTAGCATGGCACAAGCAGAGGTTCACCCCTTTGAGTCTGGTCTGCTTGAGGTTTCTTTCTCAGAGGGAGTTTTTCCATATCACTGCTGCTCTGGGGGTTAGAAAAGTTAGACCTTTCTTGTGTGAAGCGCCTTGAGGCAACTCTGTTGTGATTAGGCACTATATAAATGAAAATAAATTGAAACTGAAATTGAAAAATGCTGATTGTTTCTTTTCAACTCCACTATTAGTGCAGCAGATAGCTGAAACAATCATGCAAATGGTGATAAAAGCATCAAATTTGGCAGAAATACTCCTTAGACGCTCCTCTTTTGAAAAATCAGATTGGCCATGGTGGTCAGGTAGGAGAAATTGAAGAATTACACACAGGTCAAAATTAAAAGATGCTCCAATCATATTGAAAAATATTCCACATTATTTGCCTGATCATAAAGATTCCAAAAAGGTATAGTTTGGACTATCTGTGACTGAATTCTATGGAGTTACGGGATAAAAACAGCAAGAATGGTGACAAAGGTCAGTTTCATTTTGTACAGGGGTCAAAAGATAAAGTTGCTCCAATTTTGGTAAAAAGTGACGCAAATTATTGGTTGAACTAATAGGATTAATAAATGGAATAGTTTTGACAGTGTTGAATGCTTAGTCTCCAAAGTAAAGGTCAACCCTTACCAAAAAGTAGTACATGCAAGTAGGTTTCAAGTATACTTCCAGTTTACTTTTTATATACTTATCAGTATATATGAGTGTAGTATCAGTCGAAGATTCAAGCTTCTCTACTATGGAAACCACCTGGACAACTGAGAGCCTACACAGAAATACTTGTCAGTACTATTTTTTGGTAAGGGAAACAAGGTCTACGTTTTTTAAAACCGTATTAACTCAACTAGTAATATGCATCACTTTTTACCAAAACTGGAGCAACTTTAACTTTTGACCCCTGTACAAACCAACACTGACCTTTGTCACCATTCTTGCTGTTTTTATCCCATAACTCCATAGAATTCAGTTACAGACCATCCAAACTATACCTTTTTGGAATCTTTATGATCAGGCAAATAATGTGGCATAGGTTTCAATATGACTGGAGCATCTTTTAATTTTGACTCCTGTGTAATTCTTCAATTGACCTCTACCTGAACGCTGACTGAAAATTCAAGTGGCCAATCAGTTTTTTCAAAAGAGGATTGTTTGAGGAGTATTTCTGCCAAATTTGATGCTTTTATCACCATTTGCAGGATTCTCCTCTAAATATTCTCTTATCTGCTGCACTATATGGTGGTTAACGGAGACAAAACTACAAAAACAGTCGCTGTCCAAATACTTGTGGTTCTGGCTGGATCTAGCTGTGGAGCTACAGCATAGTCATCATTAACAGACAAACTTTTGTTTCCACGCAACATAATGCTGAAGCAACAACCAACAATGAAAGGTCTTTCCTCATCTCCTGTCCTCTTGCTTCCTTTGAGGTACGTATTGTTTACTGTCAGTGCTCTTGCACCATATTGGTGCCGCGTGGCACAGAAAAAGGCCGAGTAGGATTGAAGTGACACGTGAGTTTGTTCACACATATGTGCTGTGCATCCAAACAAGTGCACAAAATAAAAAAGTGCAGCACCTCACACCAAGCGGTTCCAATAAAACAGCAAAAACAAGAACGGGGTTAAAGGACTGAGCAGCTGAAGCCCTGCTGGGTTGTGCGGACTGTGCAGTTGGTATATAAGCCCTTTCGTGCTGAGGGGCGATTACCTCGTTTGGAGCACTGGTAATCTGAAAAGCAGCTTGGAAAGAGTTTTTAGAGACACATTGGTGGTGGCAGCGTGTCCTCTCTCCCACTCACCAGCACGGGCCGGTCTCACACCCCTGCTACAGGAAAACACTCACCAAGGTGCAATGTGATTTTTGCACATCTCACAGCAACAAGTCTCACACATCTTTTTACTGTTATAGGTTGAGAAACATTTAAAAAAAAACACGTCGGCGAGTCCATCGCACATGAAGCCCTCAAGAGCATTCTTCAAGAAGTCCAACAGACAGCAGCTCTCATTCAAACTCAAACCCCTGACAGTGAGATCATTTTGTTAAAAAGGCTATTTTTTTGTGGACACCATGAAAGAGTCAAACTTGCGCACTCCTACAGATTGTTTGCAGTGACTCCACCATTTTCCCATGATCCTTTATGACCTACTTCCTGTTCACTTTTGGGGTCTAGCCAAAGCATTACTGTACTTACTGTACACAAGTGCACATGAACATGGGGATTTATCTTACAGATGTTAGCATGTATGCCCCGGGAACGCACGTCAAGCACGTTGGTCAGGTCACAGGGAGTCTCAAAACCTCCCACACGTGCACACACGCTTCCTCCTGTAGCTCGTCTGTACAATGGTGTTAGAAGGAAAAGACAATATTCACTACGGAATTCCCTCCAGGCAAATATGTCCTCTTCCTTAACCCTCTGGGGTCCGAGGGCATTTTTTGGACAATTCACTCACCTGGCATAAATGCTTTATTATTGCTGTTAACAGCTCTCCCTGCATCCCACAATCAAGTTTTATGTCTTTTTTTTTTCAGGACAACCTGTGCTTTCAGAATATATATGTTTTTGTTGTGTTTTGTAAGTGTAATAAAGGTTTACAATCAAAAATAGGCAAAGAAAAAATAAAGGGAAAAATAATTTTCCACACATTTATTCAAAACACACAGCAAACTATAATAAACAACTGTTTTGACACTTTATAAAGGTAATTTGAGGTCTTGTGTGAAAGACTGAACAACAAAAAGGTTCAAACAATAAACAAAAATGCACATTTTGAACAATATATACAAAATGGTCTGTGCGTTTTGTTGTCCATTGATATGGTAAACAGTGCTTTACGCAGAGAAAGCAACAGACTTATCCAGTAACATTCACATGCAAACTAGTGGAGCAATCCTGATAGTTACACACTCTTTGTTTGAGCACATGAGATTGTCATCAGAGGCTCTCTGTCTGCTCCTGCTTTCACTGATCACTCTGTGTAATGGCGCAGGGCGCACTGAGTATGTACTAACAGTATGTACATTCAAACGGGCCAACTATTAACATATCACTCCTGAAAACGATCTTTGGCTTCTCACGTGAGGCAAATCTGCCCTACGATTGGATTTTGGAAAACCATGTGACGGTGAACCAATTTGGATTGGACACTCACATTGTGCACGTCATCACACAGCTTCTATGAGGAGTACAAAGATGGCCGATGGCTGGCTCAAAAGTCCACAGAGTTAACTTTTCAGCAAAAAAAAGTAGGTTTCTATCTCATATCATTCAAAAGTTATTTAAAATTTAGTAAAGCTTGGTCTTAGCCGTCCTATATGATGGCGTCGACCCCAGAGGGTTAAAATGAGCAGTTATTTTGCAACATGTTACAAAAATAAACCTACATTATAACACTTGGAGTTTGGTATAAACTAAATTTTGTCAGTTTGGTGAGATTTGAAAGGCTGAACAGCTTCAAGATCAACTTTGAGATTAGTGGTACTTTACAATTTACACTCAACAAAAATATAAACGCAACACTTTTAGTTTTGCTCCCATTTTGTATGAGATGAACTCAAAGATCTAAAACTTTTTCCACATACACAATATCACCATTTCCCTCAAATATTGTTCACAAACCAGTCTTAATCTGTGATAGTGAGCACTTCTCCTTTGCTGAGATAATCCATCCCACCTCACAGGTGTGCCATATCAAGATGCTGATTAGACACCATGATTAGTGCACAGGTGTGCCTTAGGCTGGCCACAATAAAAGGCCACTCTGAAAGGTGCAGTTTTATCACACAGCACAATGCCACAAATGTCGCAACATTTGAGGGAGCGTGCAGTTGGCATGCTGACAGCAGGAATGTCAACCAGAGCTGTTGCTCGTGTATTGAATGTTCATTTCTCTACCATAAGCCGTCTCCAAAAGCGTTTCAGAGAATTTGGCAGTACATCCAACCAGCCTTACAACCGCAGACCACGCGTAACCACACCAGCCCAGGACCTCCACATCCAGCATGTTCACCTCCAAGATCGTTTGGGACCAGCCACTCGGACAGCTGCTGAAACAATCGGTTTGCATATCCAAAGAATTTCTGCACAAACTGTCAGAAACTGTCTCAGGGAAGCTCATCTGCATGCTCGTCGTCCTCATCGGGGTCTCGACCTGACTCCAGTTCGTCGTCGCCAACTTGAGTGGGCAAATGCTCACATTCGCTGCCGTTTGGCACGTTGGAGAGGTGTTCTCTTCACAGATGAATCCCGGTTCACACTGTTCAGGGCAGATGGCAGACAGTGTGTGTGGCGTCGTGTGGGTGAGTGGTTTTCTGATGTTAATGTTGTGGATCGAGTGGCCCATGGTGGCGGTGGGGTTACGGTATGGGCAGGCGTCTGTTATGGACGAAGAACACAGGTGCATTTTACTGATGGCATTTTGAATGCACAGAGATACTGTGATGAGATCCTGAGGCCCATTGTTGTGCCATACATCCAAGAACATCACCTCATGTTGCAGCAGGATAATGCATGGCCCCATGTTGCAAGGATCTGTACACAATTCTTGGAAGCTGAAAATGTCCCAGTTCTTGCATGGCGGCATACTCACCGGACATGTCACCCATTGAGCATGTTTGGGATGCTCTGGACCGGCGTATACGACAGCGTGTACCAGTTCCTGCCAATATCCAGCAACTTCGCACAGCCATTGAAGAGGAGTGGAGCGACATTCCACAGGCCACAATTGACAACCTGATCAACTCTATGTGAAGGAGATGTGTTGCACTGCATGAGGCAAATGGTGGTCACACCAGATACTGACTGGTATCCCCCCCCCAATAAAACAAAACTGCACCTTTCAGAGTGGCCTTTTATTGTGGGCAGTCTAAGGCACACCTGTGCACTAATCATGGTGTCTAATCAGCATCTTGATATGGCACACCTGTGAGGTGGGATGGATTATCTCAGCAAAGGAGAAGTGCTCACTATCACAGATTTAGACTGGTTTGTGAACAATATTTGAGGGAAATGGTGATATTGTGTATGTGGAAAACGTTTTAGATCTTTGAGTTCATCTCATACAAAATGGGAGCAAAACCAAAAGTGTTGGGTTTATATTTTTGTTGAGTGTATTTTATTTATATAGCACCAAATCACAAATCACAGTCACTGTATGTGTGTAAAGGTTTGGTTACGAGCTAGCCAAGTGTGATAGGTTAGAAGGGTAGCACGCCTTTAAAACTACACTCAATACCAATAAATAGTGATTAGCTCTCTGCCAATAAATAATGATAACTCATAAGGTGATGTCATATTAAAAACAGCAGGGAGTAGAAATAGTTAAAAATAGTAAAGTGCTTAAAACATTAAAAAGGTTTGTAATAAATATACATTTACATAAAAGCCTTCAGAACAATATAAATACAGTTAAGAGTTGGTTAAAAGTACGTTATTCTTTATTTTTTCTAAATTTTTTGGAATTCTATTCAAAGGAATTGTAATCGCATTCTCGGAAATCGTCTAGTAATCCTGGCATCCTTTATTTTTGCAACTTGTAATGTCTTCCCACACCACTGGAGGGATTTTGCGGGGTTTCTCCTCATTGCAATAAACCTCTGCGTGAGAGAAACAACCCGAAATAACTCTCGTGATTATTTCCTCATATTTTCAGAGGTACTGCATCACATTACCCCCTATTCAGGGGTACAACACAAGCAAAAATCTTGTAGATGTCTGAGTGAGCAACAACATGACTGATGTCTCTGGGTTTCACTAACATAGCAGTTCTGTCATCCTGGTTCGTGCGTACATGCCACATACTGCAGATACACAACTGCTGCGTATGTGTGTTTGCTGCTTTTCCACCTGTCCAGTGAAACATAAATCATGGGAAAGTATTCACCTTCTCTGTTTCAGGCTGGCTGTTGTGTGGGCCGCTGAAGAGGAGGTACTGCTGGCCCACCACCACCAGAGGGCGCCCTGCCTGGAGTGCGGGCTCCAGGCACCAGAGGGCGCCGCCGCCTCACGTGAGCAGCTACGGTGACAGCTGTCACCCATCACCTGAGACAGCTGACGGCAATCATCTGTGGGGTATATCAGCAGGACGGCACCTCCACCTCATTGCCGAGATATCGTTTCTACCTACGAGGTAACGTATCAAAGCTGACGGAGTGTATCCTTTTGGATTAGTGTATAGCTTGTGGATTACTGTTCCAACGAGAGGTGGAGGTAACTTCCCTGCTGTTCGGAGTCTTGGGTGCAAACGCGCCCCCATCTAACTGTTCTTTGTTCCTCGCCAGCAGTACCAGGTCCGACACGCGGAGGCAGTGGCCACCTGGGAGTTCGGGACTTGGCGGCTCCAGTATTTCCGGGGTCCTGTGGCGGAGGAAGCCGTGTGGTTCGGGTCTTACCTTGGAGAGGCGTCTCCTATCTTCGAGCCTGCCCACACGACACTTTTGTGAATTGACTGTTGTCCATTTCGTGATTGGTTGTATTCGTTGTGCACGTTCACAACAGTAAAGCCTTGTTATTTGACTTTCTCCATTGTCCGTTCATTGCGCCCCCTGTTGTGGGTCCGTGTACTGACACTTTCCCAACACTGGCGTGTCTCCAGCAACTGGCTTGGCTGTTTAAACCCTCAAAACCCTCCAGTGATTATTCCTGATAACCAGCAATGCACCAAAGAAGAAACACTTTTTTTATTTAACAAACATTTGGGATGTCAATTTCCTTTCACAAACTGAAGTCTACATTTTGAGTCCCTTTGAATACAGTGTTCACAAACATCTGCCCACTTCTGAAGTCAAAAAGACACTTTCCACTTTCAGAAAAAACAGTTCAATTAACCTTCAATAATATGGTGTCATTTAAATATGTAAAAATTTTAAAATAAGTTGTAAATATAATCGTCAGCGGAAAGAAACTTGGAGAGGTTCAATGAAGGGGCCTGACGAGTCACTACAAGTCAGTGACAGCATGAGGTGGTCACAGAGGAAGAGGGTACGGATGGATTTTCCCATGGGAAATTTTTATACCTATAAAAAAAATGTAGGTTTGTACAAGGTAGGGCTGCCACGAATAGTTGACTCGTCTAGAGCCCGACTGATATGGATTTTTTGAGGCCGATGCTGATAATGATATTTGGATGAAAAAAATGCCCATAATCGATAAATCGGCTGATTTGCCGATAGCCGATAAATCAGTTGATCAGCTGAATGTTTCAACCTCTTAGCAGTAAACAAAAGTTTTTCATGCTAGAAATAAGGTCTACACAACGTGGGCTTAATAAAAAGCGTGACCAACACAATGAAGCACATTTGACACATTACTACATAAACTGAGTTATTGAAACTGAGCTGAACTGAAACGAGAGAAATGGGGGGTGAATGTAATTGCAAAGTTATTACAAACAACATCCTTATAAACTTACTTGTATGCTTTTGTCAGCCGATCAGTGCAGTGTGACGGCGAACTACGGGGACCAGTGATGAACACATTTAAGCAGAGGTGTAAGCAGCTCTCAGTTGAATGGAGTCAGAGCTCCATCTACTGGACAAACGGTGCAAGGACATTTTACATTGCCGACCCAAACATTATTTCAGTAACTGTTCTGTTTATGAGAAATTATTGGCGTTCTATCGGCAAAATTTCGGCCCATAGTGAGTACTTTGAAAAGGGCTTATAATATCGGCCGGGCTCTAGACTCGTCACCATTACGTCAACTATCACAATCGTTGGCGACGAATAATCGTCATTTTTTATTTTTTTAAGCTTTGTTTTTCTCTCAAAACGGCCGCTGTATCTTCGGCTGCCTTTCGTGGTGGTGTGGTGGTGATCCAGGTCAGCCATGAGGTCCCCGGAAAAGTTATGCCCAAACAGTATCATGGCTAGCCAGTAATGGAGCTCAAACATTTGAGAACATTTCAACCAAATTAAAGAGAAAAATGTGCAATGCAAAATATGCAAGGCAGAACATTCCCTCTATGACAGCACAACAGCGATGCAGAAGCACCCAAGAAGGAAACACGCTGTGGCTGATACGAGTCGAATCTATCACAGTCGACTCAGTAAGCTAATTGGCTAGTTAGCCGCTAACCTTAATGTCTGTTGTGAGCTACTTCCTTATATTGATAGCTGTAAATATTAACATTAGTGATGATAATTTCATGAATCTTGTGTTTGCTGTAACATTATCACAGAGATGTCATGTTTGATCAGGAAATGTGATAACGCTAATGTTTTATACACCTCGGCAAGCAAACACCCTGACTGAAGCAATCTTGAACCTGTTGGTGACTGACATGAGGCCGATCACACTTCACCACAACGATGGAAAACAAACAAGATACAACCTTTGAGAAGGTTGGTCACTATCTCTCTCTCCCTAGTAGAGAAGCTTGAATCTTCGACTGGACTGGGTTGCTTGACGCGAGGACGTTTCGCTTCAAATCGCAGAAGCTTCCTCAGCTAAAATTCTTGCTCTGGTGGTCTGATTTCTGTCTTAACTCTTGTAGAGAAGAATAATCAAGAAGTCACAAAAGCTGGCATTTTAAAGCTGAGGAAGCTTCTGCGATTTGAAGCAAAACGTCCTCGAGTCAAAAAACGCAGTCCAGTCGAAGATTCAAGCTTCTCTACTATGGAAACCACCTGGACAACTGAGAGCCTACACAGAAAAGTTGGCAACAATAACACATAGTAAAATAAATAATTAATTAAGTGATATAATAAAGAATAGCAACATTCAAAGACAAATAGCTGCATGCTGGTGCGACAAGCTGCAATTTACATACGAGGTCTGTCAATAAAGTATAGGTCCTTTTTATTTTTTTCAAAAACTATACTCAACAAAAATATAAACGCAACACTTTTGGTTTTGCTCCCATTTTGTATGAGATGAACTCAAAGATCTAAAACTTTTTCCACATACACAATATCACCATTTCCCTCAAATATTGTTCACAAACCAGTTGAAATCTGTGATAGTGAGCACTTCTCCTTTGCTGAGATAATCCATCCCACCTCACAGGTGTGCCATACCAAGATGCTGATTAGACACCATGATTAGTGCACAGGTGTGCCTTAGACTGCCCACAATAAAAGGCCACTCTGAAAGGTGCAGTTTTGTTTTATTGGGGGGGATACCAGTCAGTATCTGGTGTGACCACCATTTGCCTCATGCAGTGCAACACATCTCCTTCGCATCATCCGTGAAGAGAACACCTCTCCAACGTGCCAAACGCCAGCGAATGTGAGCATTTGCCCACTCAAGTCGGTTACGACGACAAACTGGAGTCAGGTCGAGACCACGATGAGGACGACAAGCATGCAGATGAGCTTCCCTGAGACGGTTTCTGACAGTTTGTGCAGAAATTCTTTGGTTATGCAAACCGATTGTTTCAGCAGCTGTCCGAGTGGCTGGTCTCAGACGATCGTGGAGGTGAACATGCTGGATGTGGAGGTCCTGGGCTGGTGTGGTTACACGTGGTCTGCAGTTGTGAGGCTGGTTGGATGTACTGCCAAATTCTCTGAAACGACTTTGGAGACGGCTTATGGTAGAGACATGAACATTCAATACACGAGCAACATCACTGGTTGACATTCCTGCTGTCAGCATGCCAACTGCACGCTCCCTCAAATCTTGCGACATCTGTGGCATTGTGCTGTGTGATAAAACTGCACCTTTCAGAGTGGCCTTTTATTGTGGGCAGTCTAAGGCACACCTGTGCACTAATCATGGTGTCTAATCAGCATCTTGGTATGGCACACCTGTGAGGTGGGATGGATTTTCTCAGCAAAGGAGAAGTGCTCACTATCACAGATTTCAACTGGTTTGTGAACAATATTTGAGGGAAATGGTGATATTGTGTATGTGGAAAAAGTTTTAGATCTTTGAGTTCATCTCATACAAAATGGGAGCAAAACCAAAAGTGTTGCGTTTATATTTTTGTTGAGTGTATATGGATTTCATTCATATGTTTTTACGTCAGACATGCTTGAACCCTCGTGCGCATGCGTGAGTTTTTCCACCCCTGTCGGTGACGTCATTTGCCTGTGAGCACTCCTTGTGGGAGGAGTCGTCCAGCCCCTCGTCAGAATTCCTTTGTCTGAGAAGTTGCTGAGAGACTGGCGCTTTGTTTGATCAAAATTTTTTCTAAACCTGTGAGACACATCGAAGTGGACACGGTTCGAAAAATTAAGCTGGTTTTCAGTGAAAATTTTAACGGCTGATGAGAGATTTTGAGGTGATACTGTCGCTTTAAGGACTTCCTACGGAGCGAGACGTTGTGCAGCACTCCCAGGCGCCGTCGTCAGCCTGTTTCAAGCTGAAAACCTCCACATTTCAGGCTCTATTGATCCAGGACGTCGTGAGAGAACAGAGAAGTTTCAGAAGAAGTCGGTTTCAGCATTTTATCCAGATATTCCACTGTTAAAGGAGATTTTTTTAATGAAAGACGTGCGGACGGATTGCAGCGTCGGCTCGCAGCCGCCGCGATGCTCCGCCACAGGAAAAACACCTCCGTTGGAAGCCTTAAGGACAAGTTGGAACATGTCCAGCTGTTAAACAATTTCTCATATACTCACTCCACTGAAAGCCATCAAAAGCCGCCTGGATTTTACAAATGGTTATCAACACGGAGGTGTTTTTCCTGTGCCGCCGCACCGCGCCGGCTGCGTCCCGACGCGCGGACCCGTCCGCACGTCTTTCATTAAAAAAATCTCCTTTAACAGTGGAATATCCGGATAAAATGCTGAAACCGACTTCTTCTGAAACTTCTCTGTTCTCTCACGACGTCCTGGATCAATAGAGCCTGAAATGTGGAGGTTTTCAGCTTGAAACAGGCTGACGACGGCACCTGGGAGCGCTGCGCGACGTCTCGCACCGTGGGAAGTCCTTAAAGCGACAGTATCACCTCATAATCTCTCATCAGCCGTTAAAATTTGCACCAAAAACCAGCTTAATTTTTCGAACCGTGTCCACTTCAATGTGCCTCACAGGTTTAGAAAAAATTTTGATCAAACAAAGCGCCAGTCTCTCAGCAACTTCTCAGACAAAGGAATTCCGACGAGGGGCTGGACGACTCCTCCCACAAGGAGTGCTCACAGGCGAATGACGTCACCGACAGGCGTGGAAAAACTCACGCATGCGCACGAGGGTTCAAGCATGTCTGACGTAAAAACATATGAATGAAATCCATATAGTTTTTGAAAAAAATAAAAAGGACCTATACTTTATTGACAGACCTTGTATGATCCGATTATGATCCTAATCGCAAAAAATAATCGATGACTAGTTGATTGTCAAAATAACCATTTGTGGTAGCCCGAGTACAAGGTGCATTTTGACATGTTGTTTTAATCCTCTGTATAAAGCTTAGAAGTCAGCTGTGCCGGTGCCACATGTTGCCGCATCCACCACATCACAGAACCATCCTGGAACCATCCCTGGTCTCAGGCAACAATCTGTTTCAGGACTGGGCATGAAGGTCCAAGACAGCAGGTTTTGACCTCAGCGGGTGATTCTGGAGATGATCGGGGGGGGAGCTCATCAGTAAGACCACCTGCTCAGACAACTGGCTGCAAGGAAATCCTGCGCTGTCTTGGACCTTCATGCACACTATTGCCCACCCCAGGCCACCTGGTGCGCCCAGGTGAAAAATGGGCGTGTCCTCGGTTGCCTTTCATTCGCTGGGGTCCTGTGTGCTGGATCAAGCAGACAGACACACCACACAGCCAAAACACAGCAGCACCACAGCGTTTATTCTTCACACAACCATGAAGAGTTTGTGTATTTCAGTTTGTGGGATGGATCTGCTGAACAGGTTGGACCAAAAAAAAAAAATTCCAAAAAAGCACTAATATAGAGAACTTTTAAAAAATGTACAGAAGGAACATTTTAAGAGTGTTTGCAGACGAGCAGGTTCACAACAACAGACGATAAAATATTTGTTTATATATCTGTTTTAAGTTATTTCATTATTTATATTTTGGGGGGATTGTTCTTTTTTTAGTCACTGGGTGGGTATTGGACAGTAAATAACCAACCACCTGTTGCCTGTATATGTGCAATTTAATTTAAATGACATTATCAAAGAGTCCCAAGGTGTTTTAGACAGAACATCAAACACACAAACTGAGGATGAATACAAAGTAAGACAAACCTAAGCTGAAGGTTTTGTCTTTATTTTACCACAGAACAGCCTGTGTGTTCCAACAGGAACTAGAACCAGTGTTTGGGAACCTTTTCTTCATGACACACTTTGCTGGTGTTATTAAAATACAACAGACAGACAGACAGACAGACAGACAGACAGACAGACAGACAGACAGACAGACAGACAGACAGACAGACAGATAGATAGATAGATAGATAGATAGATAGATAGATAGATAGATAGATAGATAGATAGATAGATAGATAGATAGATAGATAGATAGATAGATAGATAGATAGATAGATAGATAGATAGATATTTTGCTTTTAAGTTTTAAGTTTTTATATTTTGTTATTTTTGATTCTGCGTGAGTGAGAGAGGAACCGACAGTCTGAGAAAGCGTTCAGCTCAGTTCTACGGAGCAAGGCATGCTGGGAGTGTGTATGTGAGCGCGTTCAAGTGAAGAGTGCAGCTCAGGCTCAGACACACATTTAAACTCTGTGAACATCAACGCAACAGCAATGAGAGTTGAAGGACAGAGACGAGACACAAAGAAAGCTGGGGAAGTGAGCAAAGGAGGAATGGAGGGCTGAAGGGATGATGGGAGGACAGGAAAGAGAGAGAGAGATGTTCAGGCATGCAATGCTTGGCTGGAATCAGGTCAGGCCCACATGAGGCCTCCCTCACCCACACACAACAAAAAACGGCCCCACACAGCAGCTCGGCTTCGTTCCACAAAGAACACGCTGTGATCAAGAACCTTGAAACAGGAACCTCCACGGGTACTGGTTCTCCCCTGCTTCCTGTCTCACTGTCACATGAGGAGCTGAGGGTGTTTCAGTTGTCTTTGACAGAATAATATTTCTAACGGAGCCAAAGTGTGTCCGACCGACCACATGTGAGCATGCTGTGCTCTCATTGGACACACTTTTACCATTTGCCATTTATGTTCTGGACTTTTCATTGCAGCAGGAACATGAAGGTACTTGTGTCAGAACTCTCATTTGCTCTGACTGGTTTAGTCCTGAAGAGGGGTTTTTGTTTGGGGAGCACTACTACAGACACACGTCGGTCCTGCACTTAAACCCATGACCCGCTCTGCCATCTCTTCAAATCAAACCTACAATATAGAACCTGCAGATTAAACATTTGGTTTGATTATTCAGCTTGTTGGTCCAGTTTGAGTTCCGACCACAAGTGAACACAACCACAGTCCACTTGGAATTGGCGCAACTCCAAAACGTTTCCCAGACTAGTATGATCCACGCTAGGGCACAAATGCATGTTCACACCTCCACAAACAAACTCTACTATCTGAGGAAACAGACCACCGCGGTCCGACTGAACCGGTCACAGCGTGGCAGGCGTGACCACACCCAGAGTTCAGCTTTCTCAGCTTCACTCGTCTAACAAACACAAGAAGCTGGGACAGGATCTTTCTACTTCTAGATCTGATGGTGCCTCAGGAAGGTGTGGGTCATAACATAAGTGTAGTTTTCTGCACCAACCTGAGGCACTCTGGCAAACAGTGATAAGCTCAACATTGACAAGTGACGCTTTCTGCGGAAGGCTTTTACATAGTACGGTGTGGTGGTTGTGGCCTTTGCACTTTTAACCCAAAAATCAGTAGACTTCTTGTCGTCACCATGCCAAACACACATGCCAAGTTTGGCAACAATCAGCCCATTAGGAAAGAAGTTATTGTCCTCAGACATCTTGGGGTCACAATGCCAGGTTTGGTGACAACAGGGCAATTGAAAAAAAAAGTTATTGCACTCAAAAGATTTTTATAATGTGCACTCCAGGGACCTTGAACTTTAACCTTGTGAGCCCAAAACCAACAGTATTCTTGGGGTCATTATGCATACCGCATATACTAAGTTTGGTGACAATTAGGCCAGTGAAACTGAAGTAATTAGTGAAGTGTTCCATGACTGACCGACCACCTGCACATAGCAACGTCTTGTTTACTGGTAGTGCCGTAGGAAAAAAATCAGAGAATCATAGTGGTTCCATACCGGTTTGAGATAAAAATGGATGAACCTCTATATCAATACCAAATGAAAGAGAAGAAGAAAATAAAACAAACAACGGAAGTAACTGAGTGCTGAGGTGTTCACACTGGCCACGCCTATAATGTCAAAGAAACCAACTCGCTATGCTAAACAGGAAACGTGACGCTCTTGGTGTGAAGCTAAAAGTAGATCACACGTACGCCATGTAGACAGTAGCAAAAACCCTGTGTGGAAAGTGAGCCCCACAGTATACCTTTAGGCCTTCTAAACTGTCAGGTCTTGAACTCTGGACAGGCCAACTGCTGGCAACTCCTGACAAGAATGTGCCAAGCTGAGCACAACCCTAATCGACAAGTCTTTTAATTAAAACTGTCTTTGGGAACTGATCCTGCTCTCCCATTCTCACCTTGCACCTCTGCCTCACTCTTTTACTACTCTGTGATAGATAGCTGACCCAGTGGTACCATCTCACCTTACTAGAAATACAAACCACCAACTGGCAGGCTGACCAGCAACCAGAGAAGTAAAACTATCCTAAACCCAACTAAAACCTGCTTACTATAGGAGGGAAATCACGTAATGTACATACGAGCAACAGCATATATTTAAACATGCACTCCAGCATATAGTCAGAGTGTGACACATAATCCAGAAGACTTTAAACTGAAGGCTGTAAGCAAGTGGCTGCAGAGCCCAACTGATGTGGATTTTTGGAGTTCGATACCAACACTGCAACCAATATTAGGGAGTAAAATAAATTGCAATACCACAGATCAACCCATATATATAAAAATGCCAATGATCGCAACCACTGAGTTAACAAACCCTTACGACAAAGAAATGTAACTGAGACTTGATGTGTTACACTTTAAACGGATTTACAGTTTTAAAGCCCTTTATTAAAAATAACTAGAAATATGATCAACAACCAAACAACAGCTGTCATGCCACCATCACAATCACCAAGTCCAATCACTAATCATTTACATAAAATGGACTTCTACTCTATTTTGGCCCACCTAGCTGGATGCATGGTAACCACTTGTCTCTTGTCGCTGTAAAACGCACACTCTGGCAAGTGGTCACTTTGCCTCTGTCTCTTGTAGCTAATGTGACCAAAGGGTGGTGGGGGTCCCAGCTATGCTTGACAGCATTGTAAAAAATGCCATCAGAGTGCCCTCTACTAGTAAAATTACATAATGACACCATTTGCAACAACCAACGTGTTTTCTGCATTGTTTATTTGGTATCATAATTGTTTTCATATCAGCAAAAATAACACCGATATCGATATGTTTGTGAAAGGCTGATATCAGCCTATATTATCAGTTGGGTTCTGTGCGGCAGTGTAGAGCACTGGTCTCATACCAGTTTCAGACCAGTGCAGGTTTTCAGATTCATCCCCTCAGATCACGTTGGAAACCCCTGGTGTACAGGAACCGCTGTAAACACACCAGAATACAAGTACTCAAGTCCAAATGGCAGCCATGACTGAAGGGCACCGATATCGACAAAGCCAAGACGTTATGAGACTTCAAACTTTGAACTAAGGAGACATTCTGGTGGTCAGCCAGGTGCAAAAGAGACCTGTGCTGTTCAAAGGAGTAATCCCCAAGTGACAGTAACAGCCAGAACCCGGAAAATCAACAGGAACCAAAGTGGATCCAGTGGGAACAGTTTTGGGACCATCAGAGATATTACAGACCCTTAGACTCATGTGTGCGTGCTACATCCTAACATTCTTTGCACGTGCTAATCAGCAGCCAGACGGTCAGGAGGAGGAATACAAAGTTTGCTTAGCAACCACATCACCCCTCCAATCACAGCAGCAGGATTTTGGATGATGTTGGACCACAGTGCCGTGCGAAGGCAGCCCTTTGCACCCACAAATGTGCACACACGTCTGCTGCCTCTCTCACTTACTGCTGCAGCTCTGTCCAAGCATGAAGGGAAGAGAGAGGTTTTTCACACAGCACTGCCTCTCAGCCCACTTAGACAGAGACTGTCTGGCACCTTACGAGACACACCAAAGTAAATCCATTATCATGTTTCCCCTCCATCTTTCTCTGCCACAGAGGTGTCTCCCTGTCTGCAGCGCTCCACCACACTATCAAACTAGGCCTGCAGCTATTGAATATTTTTGGAATCGAGTATTCTGTCGATTTTTTAAATTACACTTTTGTGTTTTTAAACACATATATCAATAGTGAGTTATATAACAAGAAAGGCCTCTAAAAATGAACAAGCAATTGGCTTTTATTCCTCTCCAAAAAAAGGTTTTTATTTAAACTCAACTCAACACTAGATCAAAGCTTAATCTTTGGCTTATTGGCTCCAGATCTAAGCCCATTTATGCAAACTTTGTGAAACATTTGTGATGTATATGACAAAAAAAACTGAAATAAAAGGACAAATAAGGTGCATCCTTTTAAAAAAAAAAAAAAAAAAGGAAAAGGGGGGTGCATCCCCACCAAAAAGTATAAAAAGTACAAAAATGCAAAAGTAAGTAAATAACTCAAATATCACTATAATTCAACTTAAACAGTACAGTTCAGTTTCCAACTGAGTCCAGATGAGGTAGAGTATAATGTTCATCTTTGTTCAAGAAGGTGAGTGCTTGTCTTAGCAATGCATGAGAGACAGAGAGAGAGAGAGAGAGAGAGAGAGAGAGAGAGAGAGAGAGAGAGAGAGAGAGAGAGAGAGAGAGAGAGAGAGAGAGAGAGTTTGTAGTAGTGCATGTGTGTGCGATGCATATACATCCCTTTAAACAAGCAAATGATAGTTACAATGCAAAAAGGTCAGCATATTGACATGGTCATAGGTGAGGCTAGCCCTACACTTTGAGGCAATGTTCCCAGCAGCAGAGAACAAACGCTCTGAGGGTATTGAGGTGGCTGGAATACTGCAAAAAGACTTTGCCATCTTAGCCAGGGTTGGGTATCTTACTGCATTTCCTCTCCACCATGACAGTGGATCCTCTTTTTTGGAGACAGGATGTTCACCAAAATATTGTAAGACTTCCCTCTGGACCTCTTGATTTTGATTCTCATCATTATCCTGTTCTTCATTGCTACTGGAGTCTGATGAAGATCCAAGAACACTGTGAGCTGATCCTTGGGCTTGAGTAGCTGGGGAGTCTCCTTCTATGTTGGTGGTGGATTCATTTCCCTGCACATTGGACTCCTGTCTTTTGACAGTTAGTGCCATTGTTTGAATTGTGCTTTGGACCTTAAATGATTCCTCAGAAGACTCCATGGCAGCAGCAAGTAGGGCAATGTTAGGGTCCTGAGGTTTAAATCCAAACAGATCTTCCCACCTGTCAGTGATCTGTTGAGCTGCAAGACGCTGAAATGTCTTTACTGGTGCAGTTTCAAAAGCTGAATTCATGGTGGATTTCTTCAGCGTTTGTACCAGCTGAGGAAGCGCAGACAGGGTTGCATATTGCTCCCCACTAAGGAACACTGTAGCCCCCTCGAAAGGTTCAAGAACCTGAGCCAGCTCTTCAGTCAATATCCACTGCTCAGGCTTCAGATCCAAATAGTGATGTTTTCCCCGTGGGTTGACTGCAGGGTCGGAAAGCGCAGCAGTCACTGGCCACCTCTGCTCAAGGAGCCTGGACAGCATATGAAGTGTACTGTTCCACCGGGTACAGACATCCTGGACCAACATGTGCTGTTGCACTCCCATTTGCTGCTGCTTTTCTTTAAGTTTTGTGCAGGCCAGTTCACTCTTTTTAAAGTGCTCCACCAGGCATCTCGCAGAGGCAACACAACTTGCAATGTTTTTGTTATTGTTTAGTGTATTCTGCACAACTAAATTCAGTGTGTGTCCTGCACATCTGACAGAGGCCCATCCATGTCTCTCTTTCAGAATTCTGGCAGCTGCCACTACATTGGCCCCATTGTCATGGACAACTGCCTTCACCTTCTCAAAAGGAATGTGAAATTTGGTAGCAGCCTCCTCCAGCCAATCTGCAATGTTTGTGGCTGAAGAATTTGCCTCGAGCATTTTTTGTAATCGAGTTACTCGAATACAACCCCTGGCAATAATTATGGAATCACCAGCCTTGGAGGATGTTCATATCAATCAATCAATCAATCAACTTTTTTCTTATATAGCGCCAAATCACAACAAACAGTTGCCCCAAGGCGCTTCATACAGTTGTTTAATTTTGTAGAAAAAAAGCAGATCACAGACATGACACAAAACTAAAGTCATTTCAAATGGCAACTTTCTGGCTTTAAGAAACACTATAAGAAATCAGGGGAAAAAAATTGTGGCAGTCAGTAACAGTTACTTTTTTAGACCAAGCAGAGGGAAAAAAAATATGGACTCACTCAATTCTGAGGAATAAATTATGGAATCACCCTGTAAATTTTCATCCCCAAAACTAACACCTGCATCAAATAAGATCTGCTCATTAGTCTGCATCTAAAAAGGAGTGATCACACCTTGGAGAGCTGTTGCACCAAGTGGACTGACATGAATCATGGCTCCAACACAAGAGATGTCAATTGAAACAAAGGAGAGGATTATCAAACTCTTAAAAGAGGGTAAATCATCACACAATGTTGCAAAAGATGTTGGTTGTTCACAGTCAGCTGTGTCTAAACTCTGGACCAAATACAAACAACATGGGAAGGTTGTTAAAGGCAAACATACTGGTAGACCAAGGAAGACATCAAAGCGTCAAGACAGAAAACTTAAAGCAATATGTCTCAAAAATCGAAAATGCACAACAAAACAAATGAGGAACGAATGGGAGGAAACTGGAGTCAACGTCTGTGACCGAACTGTAAGAAACCACCTAAAGGAAATGGGATTTACATACAGAAAATCTAAACGAAAACCATCATTAACACCTAAACAGAAAAAAACAAGGTTACAATGGGCTAAGGAAAAGCAATCGTGGACTGTGGATGACTGGATCAAAGTCATATTCAGTGATGAATCTCGAATCTGCATTGGGCAAGGTGATGAAGCTGGAACTTTTGTTTGGTGCCGTTCCAATGAGATTTATAAAGATGACTGCCTGAAGAGAACATGTAAATTTCCACAGTCATTGATGATATGGGGCTGCATGTCAGGTAAAGGCACTGGAGAGATGGCTGTCATTACATCATCAATAAATGCACACGTTTACGTTGATATTTTGGACACTTTTCTTATCCCATCAATTGAAAGGATGTTTGGGGATGATGAAATCATTTTTCAAGATGATAATCCATCTTGCCATAGAGCGAAAACTGTGAAAACATTCCTTGCAAAAAGACACATAGGGTCAATGTCATGGCCTGCAAATAGTCTGGATCTTAATCCAATTGAAAATCTTTGGTGGAAGTTGAAGAAAATGGTCCATGACAAGGCTCCAACCTGCAAAGCTGATCTGGCAACAGCAATCAGAGAAAGTTGGAGCCAGATTGATGAAGAGTACTGTTTGTCACTCATTAAGTCCATGCCTCAGAGACTGCAAGCTGTTATAAAAGCCAGAGGTGGTGCAACAAAATACTATTGATGTGTTGGAGTGTTCTTTTGTTTTTCATGATTCCATAATTTATTCCTCAGAATTGAGTGATTCCATATTTTTTTCCCTCTGCTTGGTCTAAAAAAGTAACCGTTACTGACTGCCACAATTATTTTTCCTGATTTCTTATAGTGTTTCTTAAAGCCAGAAAGTTGCCATTTGAAATGACTTTAGTTTTGTGTCATGTCTGTGATCTGCTTTTTTTCTACAAAATTTAACAACTGAATGAACATCCTCCGAGGCCGGTGATTCCATAATTTTTGCCAGGGGTTGTAACTCGAATAATCGTTTCAGCCCTAAATCAAACCGTGCACGCAAACAAACACCAGAAGACCACGCCTCATTTTTCTCAGCTGGGCATATTTGCACGCCGGCGGCTTACTATGTCAATACTGTTAGCTTTTCAGCAAAGCGAAAATACGCTCTGGACAAATAGTTTTTTTGCTCTATATGCAAACATGACCATCAAATAACAATCCAAGGTTCTGTGATAGATGTCCCAACATCTGATCAGTTCTCCATCGGCTCAGCGTCACTCCAAACAGTCGCTGAAAAAAGCTTCTCAGAGCAGGGTGACGGCTAACTTGTGCTTTTGCTTTTTATTTGTGACTATGACTCGCTGACTGTTTCGTGACTTTCGGGCTTGTTGTCCAGGCCCTTGAAAAGTCAGATAGTGACGTATAAATCTCTACCGCCCCCTCTTGCCGCATCCAAAATATGCAAATAATGCATGCAGTGTGAAAGGCCCTTTAGTGAGCTAACACCTGTTGAATGCTCGCATTTTAAGTTTTAAGCATCAAGCACGCTAAAGTGTTAGTGAGCTAACACCGGTTGAATGCTCGCATTTTAAGTTTTAAGCGTCAAACACGCTAAAGTGTTAGTGAGCTAACACCGTTTGAATGCTCACGTTTGAAGTTTTAAGCGTCAAGCACGCTAAAGTGTTAGTGAGCTAACACCGTTTGAATGCTCACGTTTGAAGTTTTAAGCGTCAAGCACGCTAAAGTGTTAGTGAGCTAACACCGTTTGAATGCTCACGTTTGAAGTTTTAAGCGTCAAGCACGCTAAAGTGTTAGTGAGCTAACACCGTTTGAATGCTCACGTTTGAAGTTTTAAGCGTCAAGCACGCTAAAGTGTTAGTGAGCTAACACCGTTTGAATGCTCACGTTTGAAGTTTTAAGCGTCAAGCACGCTAAAGTGTTAGTGAGCTAACACCGTTTGAATGCTCACGTTTGAAGTTTTAAGCGTCAAGCCCGCTAAAGTGTTAGTGAGCTAACACCGTTTCAATGCTCACGTTTGAAGTTTTAAGCGTCAAGCACGCTAAAGTGTTAGTGAGCTAACACCGTTTGAATGCTCACGTTTGAAGTTTTAAGCGTCAAGCACGCTAAAGTGTTAGTGAGCTAACACCGGATGAATGCTCACATTTTGTGTGCTGAGCCCGTGTTCTGACAGACAGCCGACTAAAACATATTGTATGAACAGTGTCAAAGGTTTCATTCACACAACACATTGTTCATGAACGTCCAGCACAGAATTCAAATCATTTCAGTGTAATTAACCACAAATAACCACACACAGGCGATGCACTCACTTTGGTAATCTGTGACACATGCTGACTCCAGTGTCAGCAAACTCAAGACACATAGATTTGCCTGTTAAGCCATTTGCAAGCAAATCATTTGTTCTGCTAACAAAAGTGAGTGATTTTACTGGATTATTTTCCTTTTCAAATACAGAAAGTCTACATAGTACAGCAGATAACAGAATATTTACAATGGAATCGTTCAAATGGTGAAACAAGCACCAAATTTGGCACAAATACTCCTTAAACATTAGTCTTTTGAAAAAACCCGCTTGCCACTTGAATTTTCAAAAGGCAGCCAGGTAGGGGTCAATTGAGGATTTACACAGGGGTCAAAAATTGAAAATGCTCTCATCATATTGAAACCTATACCACGTTATGTGTCTGATCATAACGATCCCAAAAAGGTATAGTTTGGGCTATCTATGAATGAATGTTCTGGAGTTAGGTAGTAAAAACAGCAAGAATGGTGACAAAGGTCAGTTTCAGTTTGTACAGGGGTCAAAAGTTAAAGTTACTCCAATTTTGGCAAAAAGTGGTGCAAATTATTGGTTGAGCTAATAGGATTATTAAATGGAATAGTTTTGACTGTGTTGAATGCTTGGTCTCCAAAGTAAAGGTCAAACAATGTTGACGTCCATTGGATTCTATGACCTGTGACATATTTTACCCCATAACTCCAATTGGGCTATCTATTCATTCATAGATAGCCCAAACAATACCATTTTGGAATTGTTATGATCAGACAAATAATGTGGTGTAGGTTTCAATATGATGAGACCATTTTCAGTTTTTGACCCCTGTGTAAATACTCAATTGAGCCCTACTTGGCTGCCTTTTGAAAATTCAAGTGGCAAGCAGGTTTTTTTCAATAGACTAATGTTTAAGGAGTGTTTGTGCCAAATTTGGTGCTTGTTTCACCATTTGAATGATTGCTTCAGTTATCTGCTGCACTAACACACCTTTGGGCTTTTATACATTTTTTTTTTATGACATCATTGTACAATTCAGGCCTATGTTAAAATTTCCAAAAGTATAACATTTAACTCACAGTGAAAACAAATCTCCGCAACATGACACGAATTAGATAAAAATGTAAAAATCAAAACAATATAGCAACTAAACAATTTACGTACTTTTACAGGCAGTTTTGTTTGGACAGGTCAGAGGATGGATAGATGGATGCTTCGAATCACTGAATGTCTTGACTTTGTTGACATCAGTCAATAACAAACAGTGTGTCAACGTACAGTGTGGTCATGATGATAAGACAACAGCACCAGCTCTAATAATTGTCAAGCATTTGATGATAAGATTAATCTCTGCAACACCCAAACACATCCAGGCAGCAAATGGTAGATTATTTAAAGCCCAGTCTCAAGCTTTTTTCGTGCTCCCGTCATGAAATTAGTCACATTTTCGTGACGCGAAAATATTTTACTATCTCTAACCCCCTCCCTTCTCCTAACCTAACCATAACCTCCCCTCACCCGAGACCACCCCCCCCCCCCGCGTCACCCTGCATTTTATGTTCCCATCACAAAATGAATTTGTGCTCCCATCACAAAAAGTGCCACATTTTTCGTCACAGTATCACAAACTAATAGATTAGCTGACTTTTGTGATCCCATCACAAAATGGTGTGACATAGGGTTGATTATTTCAGCAAAATAAACAAGATTTTTCTGTTGATCTTACGCATCACATTTAATGATAATATAATTTCCTTTATTAAAATTCAGCCACAGTTAAATCAGTTTATCCTGATTAGATGCCATTTTAATATTGTGACTTGCAAGTTGACAGCATGCATTATTTTACAATTAGTGTGTTAACAATCTAGATAGACTTGTTCATTTGCCTGCTCACTCACTGTTGTATTTGTCATGTGTGTTTTATCTAATAAAACTGTTTTTCCCTCCAAAATCATTGCCACAGTCCCCGATATACGCAACTCTGCGGTCCCCCAGTGGCACACTTCTTTAAAACCAGATGTTGCATTTTAGAGTCACAGGAGCTCCAAAGTGTATTTTGAACATATTTAAAAACGTCCACTGCGACTGATTTTCAACCCATGGCCAGTGTTGCCACAGTTACTTTGAAACAATAAGCCAATTACTGGTTACTGATTACTCTTTTAAAAAGTAACTTAGTTGCTTTATCGATTACTCAATTTTTAAAGTAACTAAGATAGATTACTAGTTACTATATTAGTTACATTCAGCAGCTGCTGACAACACTCTCCTGACACCTCAACATGAAAATGATAACCTGTTTTCCCAATACTCACTTTATAGTCACCCTTTCTTGACTTCAATGAACATACTTTTTTTATAAAAAATAATAATAATAATTAAAGACATCGTTCTTGACTTCATATTTAAATGTTGACAGCACAGCAACGGTAAAAGTTACTATTTCTAACCTACATTGTTTATAAATGTAACTATTAAATCCTTTGGAACATTTTTCTAACATTTAAATTCTGTCTAAACATTTTAGTTGTTGAAATTATTATTATTATTATTATCATTATTATTATTATCTGTAGTAGTCGTAGCAGGAGTAGTAGTAGTAGTAGTCATAGTAGTATGTAAAAATGTCTTCAAAAGTGGACCTTTAATCTAGGGATGTTGTGGGGGGCCACGTCCCCCTCCCCCACACCCACTTCCTACATAGATTCACCCCTGGTTTGCCGTTTGAGCAGGAAAAATGGATAACATGTTTTTATGCAGAAAACATGACCAGACTGACAGGTAAGAAAGTGTTATTAGCGGGGTTTTTTACGTCATGTTGTCCTCAAAAAGAGACTATAGGCACATTTGGGTGGGAAAAAAGTGTTGGTATTTGTTATTAACGCATTGTGGGTCTTCAGCTGCTTTTAGCAAGGACACTCACAGACTGGCTCAGAGTTTTAAAGAAAAAAATTGCATAAAAATGTCTGTAAAGCTCAGGTGTGCTGCCATCACCGGGCTTTGAGAGACAATAACTATTTTTTCAACTCGCAGCTGCTGCACAAAACTGCAGATGAAAAGCTCGCAGCTCGCTGAAAGAGGGCGAAGTGGGCAGTTGAGTCAACGGGAGTTTTAATGCTGCAAATCAGTAATCATTCTACAGTTTTGTGCTGTCAGCACACTTGAGGTTGAGGCAGAAGAAGACTCTGAGGTGGAGGCTTGTCCGACACACCCTGCATGTGCCCATCAGTCCCCTTTAAATGATGACGCACGCACACTGTGGGAATGCCGTGTGCTGTGTCATATCTCTAATACAGTAAAGTTGTAAGTTTCGGGAATTGTTACGGGTAGAACACTGTGGTGGGTGACCACGTTATCAAGGACAAAAACAACGGTAATCTGGCTGCTGACTGTTTTTACCATCACAGACAACTGTTCGGCCCACAAAACATGGCACACAGGTCGGTAGCATAGCTGCACGAGGTCACGCTCACAACAATCTGCTGCTGGTACAGCGGGTTAACGTAGACCTGACCGACCGCTTACTGCTCTATGCTCATGACTTTGTTACCGACTGACAAACGTTATTTGTCCTGCACCAGCATTCCCCGTGGATCTCTTGTGATGTCGACTGCTGTGTGCAGAGTGAGAACAAATGTTTATTTAGTTCTGTTTTCAAAGGCAAATAACCGTAAGTAACAGTTCAGTGTCTGCAAGCAGGAGTGTGACATCGAGACCAGAAAACAGAAATAGGAAATAAAAGAAGAGCACAACCTCAAAGGTAAACATCAAACAATTATCTGATACATCTATGTGAATATGATCTCTGACCTTTGAACATGACAGACTGGAGGCCTTCATACCCCCCTCACTCCCAAAAAGAAAGAAAGAAAGAAACAAATAAATCACCTGTCAGTACAACATATTCCATTCTGACTCTTAATATTCATGATTCTTCTAAGATACTATAAATTTATGGTTGCATATAACTGTTTGAACATTATCAGGATTGTATTGTGGTATTTATTGTTTCAGCGTACAGGGAACAGGAGGTGCTGATTTTTAAGGGAACTCTGCATTTTATGCACGTGGTACACAAATCGTTATGAGTGCAATGGTGAGAATATTTCTATGTGTTAAAAGTTGAAAGATACAGTTAGGAAAAGTCTCACTGAATGGAACATTCCATCCTTCAATGAATGAAAACACTCTTTCCTTCCAAATACAAAACACACCTTATTTGCTTTATATGACACCTAAATAGTTTCCTCATATTATGGATGCATTGTTAAGAAGTAGTGGAGCGAGCAAAATGCATGGACCCAGAACAGTAAATGGAACCAAATTGCAAAAAAATAAAATAAAATAAAAAAGACATAAACATAAACAGACTATTTTTTTTCCTGAATTATGGGATAAATAATTAATGTCACATGACATATAATCCACCATTCAAATGTCAAGGATCTAGTTTGGTGTTAAATAAAGTTTAGTATTAAAGGCTGCACAAATCATCTATCTATATACCACAATTAGACGTGTGCAGAGCAGGTGGCTCTGCAACACAGGAGTTGAACTACCAACTTATAGGCTTTGATTCCAGGTGAGTCCTCTGGGGGCTCCCTGTCTGCATCCTTGGACAAAATAGTTTATCTGCATCATCCTACATAGCTGTAAATAGCTGCTAGCCTCAGCCAGCGTGTACGTTAAGGATGGGGAGACCACCTATATAAAGTCTGACTCCAGATCAAGATCTTAAAAGTTTGTGTGATTCAAGAACAAGACTATCGGATTTTGAAGTGGTGAAGACTCATGTACTACAAAACTAGTGTACATTAGAGCTCGACTGATATGATTTTTTTCTTTCTGATTTTCTTGGGGGGGAGTAAATACCAATACCAACATACCAACAAAGGATAAATACATAAAAAAATGGCAAAGATTCCAAAATTTCTTTATCAATCCCTTATGACAAGCAACTGTAATTGAGGCTTGATCTTCTAGTTTGAATATAAACTATATAAATCACTGTAAATATAACCAAGGTAGTGTATGTCACACTGCCTTCACTTGCATTGGCAGTTTCTCTGTCAGTATTTGCTCAGCAGTTGCATACAGTAAATACTATTTTAGTACCATCTAGCCGGCAGCCTAGCGAAAACTTTTCTCTTGTCACTGTAAAACACCTACTCTGATTCAAAATGAATGGCAGCTGGTCGCTTTGTCTCTGTTTCTTGTAACTAAAGTGACCGAGGGGTGATGGGGTCCCAGCCATGCTAGACAGCATAATACACAATGCCATAACCACCCTCTGCTGGACGCATTACGTGATGACACCATTTCCAACAGTCAAAGTGTTTTTCTGCATTCCATATTTAGTAAAAAAAAAAATATATATATATATATATATATATATATATGCAAAAATAACAGCAACACAGATATGTTTGTGAAAGCCTCATATCAGCCGATATATCGGTCAAATGATATATTGCTCTGGCTTGAGTTTAGATGTCAGTGTTGTATCCAGGGGACACTGCAGACTCTGATCCGCCTCAAGCTACAGAAGTCAGAGTTAAGGATCACGTTTTACTTGTCAGTCACTCCTTTTAATCTAATATATAAAGCTGACCGTGTGTGTGTGTGTGTGTGTGTGTGTGTGTGTGTGTGTGTGTGTGTGTGTGTGTGTGTGTGTGTGTGTGTGTGTGTGTGTGTGTGTGTGTGTGTGTGTGTGTGTGTGTGTTCCCTATGCACAGCCACAGTAATGAAGCAATTAACACCAAACTTGCAATTGGGAGGGGCACCAAGGGGAGGTCACTGGGGCCCTTAGGTTGAAAGTGTATGTGCGTGAACACACATACACACACACACACACACGGTCAGCCTTATACTGTATATTAGACCTGCTCACTGATGCGCTTATTTTCGCAGTTCAAGTGGTACTCAAGTCAGGCAGCAAGCATCACACTTTACTTATTACGTAGCAGCGGCTGGCTAGGGTGGACTTCAACTGCATTCCAAACGGGTCAGTGCATGCCGCGCCGAGTTAAGGTGCGCGTTTTTTCAGTTAAAACGTACCAGAGCATTGGCGTGATATGACATGCTGCCACCTTTTTATCATCATTCACTTGTCTCATGAATGTCACAAATTGTGTATGGGGGTGTGTGTGTGTGTGTGTGTGTGTGTGTGTGTGTGTGTGTGTGTGTGTGTGTGTGTGTGTGTGTGTGTGTGTGTGTGTGTGTGTGTGTGTGTGTGTGTGTGTGTGGTGTGTGTGTGTGTGTGTGTGGTCATTTCAGCTGCTGCTGTTTTGTGTTTGGGGCACCACAGCAGATACAGCCAGATCCACATTGGTAATTGGCACAAGTTTTACACTGGATGCCCTTCCTGACGCAACTCGTTTCACCCGGAGAAACACACCCACAGCCGCTGGTGTTCCAAAGAGGTCTCCCATCCAAGTACTAACCAGATGCTGCACTGCTTAGCTTTTGAGATCTGACGGGATCAGGTTCACACAGGGTTTAACTACACTATTATACTTTATACGCAGTTACCGGGTTTGTTTATCTTGTTAGCTAGCTAAGTACGGTTGACTTATTAACGGCTAATTTAACTTTAGCTCCTCTAACTATGGTTAGCTTATTTTCGTTATTTACATAATTTTTTTACATGGTGTAGATTTTTAATTATTTTCAGTTCATGGGTTCTTTAATATATATTAACATATAGTGCTTAGTTTTAGGTTTCCATTTTATAGCATATAGATTATGTATTTTGTCTTCCAATAGTAAGCTAACAGGTTTTACTTTAGACAGATACCTAAAACATATTACATCATAGCTTCTGTTTCTATAATAATATGACCATATTTAAAGCTTGGCCTACTAGTTATAATTTAATTTTACTACTAGTCTACAGACTAAGTATACGTATACTACAATCTTCTCCTGTATTAATATTTAGGTTTTAGAGCCTTACTCCTACAATATTATATAATACCCATGTTTCTTGTATATGTGTTTATTACCCTTATTATATAAATATCACATATACATGAATTCTATTTTCTTATTATATGTCTTATAATATATTATTATGATATGTCCATATTCTTGAGCTGCTAAGGTGGGTAGGGAGAGTTCCCATGGGATAAAAAAGCTTTTCAACCTCCCATTCCTGGTTCTCAAGACCAGGCACCTAAGTGGCTCTACTCTACTCTGTTCTGCTTTTCCTTTTTCAGATATTTAGATATACCTTAGTATACACTAGTAGAGTTCTACCTTAGAAATGGAATGTACGAGGTCTATTAGACAATAAACCAACACTTTTATTTATTTTTTTAACTATATGGATTTGAATGACGTGCGATTACACCAATCATGCTTGAACCCTCGTGCGCATGCGTGAGTTTTTTCACGCGTCGGTGACGTCATTTCCCTTGAGTGAGATGTGGTCCCGCCCTTTCGGCTGAATTCCTTTGTTTCACACGCTGCTCCAGACGGCGCGCGTTGCTTTATCAAAATTTTTTCTGGATCTGTGAGGAATATCCGAGTGGATACTATTCGAGAAATTAAGCTGGTTTTCGGTGAAAAGTTTAACGGCTGATGAGAGATTATGGGGTGTTTCTGTCGGTGTAAGGACTTCCCACAGAGCGGAACATCCTGCAGTGCTTCCAGGCGCCGTCGTCGGCCTGTTTTGACCTGAAAACATCCTAATTTAAGGCTTAATTCACCCAGGACATCGTGAGAGAACAGAGAAGATTCAGAAGAGGCCGGCATGAGGACTTTATGCGGACATTCCACTGTTTAAGGACATTTTTTAATGAAAGACGTGCGCGCAAATTCGCAGAGTCGTTTCCGTGATGACTCGGCGCATCTGTGTGCGCCGTGAGAGGAAAAACACCTCCGTGTTGAAAACCATTTGTAAAATTCAGGCGGCTTTTGATGGCTTTCAACAAGTGAGTATCTGAGAAATTGTTTAACAGCTTGGGCATGTTCCAACTTGCCCGTTAAGGTTTCCAACGGAGGTGTTTTTCCTGTCGCGATCCCCCGCGGTCGGGTCCGGCCCGACATGCGACTCTGCCCGCACGTTCTTTCATTACAAAATGTCCGTTAACAATGGAATGTCCGAATAAACTCCTCATGCCGACTTCTTCTGAAAGTTCTCTGTTCTCTGACGACTTCCTGGGTCAACAGAGCCTGAAATGTGGAAGTTTTCAACTTGAAACGGCGAGACGCTGCCGCCTCGAAGCGCAGATCGCCGTCAGGCGCCGTGGGCCGTCCATAAAGCGACAGTTACAGACCAAAATCTCTCATCAGCCGTTAAAATTTTTACCGAAAACCAGCTGAATTTATCAAATGGTGTCCACTCAGTTGTGCCTTACAGTTTTGAAAAAATTTTGATCAAACAAAGCAGCAGTTTCTGAGCCATTCCTAAACAATGAAAAAATCGACGAGAGGGTGGGCGACTCCTCACTCAAAGAATTGCCCACAGGCGAATGACGTAACCGACAGGCGTGAAAAAACTCTCGCATGCCCACGAGGGTTCAAGCATGTCTGATGTAATCACACGTGATTCAAATCCATATGGTTTTTGAAAAAAATAATAAGGTCGGATACTTTTCTAATAGACCTCGTATTGTAGAAGACACACCTTACTGAATTTTCATGGCTAAAATTCATCTCTATTACCCGTGCGTAAAACGGGTAACAGCCTGTGACACATAAAACGTGAGCGGAGTTGACACCCAGCTTTGCAGCAACACACATTTCATGTCAGAGGATAAAGGACATTTTTCATTTATTTATTTAAAAGGGACAACACATACTGATGAACACATAAAAAGTAAATATGTCAGATCATAGTCACTGGCTAATTTCCATCTGTAGACGCTGACAGACTGCAAAAATGAACAAATAATATACAGTAAAAACACACAAATATCCCAGGAGCGTACAATACAACAACAGACTACATTACATAGGGGTCACTAACTACTACAACAACGAAATACAGACTGGACTGTGATACTGATGGTGTTTCAGAACCCGACATGAAATATTTTATTTGTCGACAGCAACCAACAAGCACCGAATTACGTTCTGTATCTTCATCATTCAGATAGAAGAAGAAAAAGTTTGAAAATCCATCCATTTTCTACACAAGCTTACTCCAATTAAGGGTCAATGGGGGGGCTGTCCCAGCAGTCATAGGGCGTGAGGCAGGGTACACCCTGGACAGGAAGCCAGTCTATCGCGGGGCCACAAAGTTTGAAAGTTTGTAGTCTTCACATGCCTTAACTAAAGCACTCCCTCTGCTGAATCACCTCTAAATTATTTACACATTATTCACTTCGTGTGTTTTTAGGAATCCTCTAGCTTAGCGCAGCTACTAGCTCTTAGCCGGTTTAGCATGGCGGCTTCTCCTGTCTCTCCCGCACTTTTCTGCTCTGGGTGTGAAATGTTTAGTTATTTCTCGGCCTCCTTTAGCAGTAATGGTACTTGTAATAAGTGTAGCTTATTCATAGCTTTGGAGGCCAGGCTGGGCGAATTGGAGACTCGGCTCCGCACCGTGGAAAATCCTACAGCTAGCCAGGCCCCTGTAGTCGGTGCGGACCAAGGTAGCTTAGCCGCCGTTAGTTCCCCTCCGGCAGATCCCGAGCAGCCGGGAAAGCAGGCTGACTGGGTGACTGTGAGGAGGAAGCGTAGCCCTAAAAAGAAGCCCCGTGTACACCGCCAACACGTTCACATTTCTAACCGTTTTTCCCCACTCGGCGACACACCCGCCGAGGATCAAACTCTGGTTATTGGCGACTCTGTTTTGAGAAATGTGAAGTTAGCGACACCAGCAACCATTGTCAATTATCTTCCGGGGGCCAGAGCAGGCAACATTGAAGGAAATTTGAAACTGCTGGCTAAGGCTAAGTGTAAATTTGGTAAGATTGTAATTCACGTCGGCAGTAATGACACCCGGTTACACCAATCGGAGGTCACTAAAATTAACATTGAATCGGTGTGTAATTTTGCAAAAACAATGTCGGACTCTGTAGTTTTCTCTGGGCCCCTCCCCAATCAGACCGGGAGTGACATGTTTAGCCGCATGTTCTCCTTGAATTGCTGGCTGTCTGAGTGGTGTCCAAAAAATGAGGTGGGCTTCATAGATAATTGGCAAAGCTTCTGGGGAAAACCTGGTCTTGTTAGGAGAGACGGCATCCATCCCACTTTGGATGGAGCAGCTCTCATTTCTAGAAATCTGGCCAATTTTCTTAAATCCTCCAAACCGTGACTATCCAGGGTTGGGACCAGGAAGCAGAGTTGTAGTCTTACACACCTCTCTGCAGCTTCTCTCCCCCTGCCATCCATCCCCTCATTACCCCATCCCTGTAGAGACGGTGCCTGCTCCCAGACCACCAATAACCAGTAAAAATCAATTTAAGCATAAAAATTCAAAAAGAAAAAATAATATAGCACCTTCAACTGCACCACAGACTAAAACAGTTAAATGTGGTCTATTAAACATTAGATCTCTCTCTTCTAAGTCCCTGTTAGTAAATGATATAATAATTGATCAACATATTGATTTATTCTGCCTTACAGAAACCTGGTTACAGCAGGATGAATATGTTAGTTTAAATGAGTCAACACCCCCGAGTCACATTAACTGCCAGAACGCTCGTAGCATGGGCTGAGGCGGAGGATTAGCAGCAATCTTCCATTCCAGCTTATTAATTAATCAAAAACCCAGACAGAGCTTTAATTCATTTGAAAGCTTGACTCTTAGTCTTGTCCATCCAAATTGGAAGTCCAAAAAAACAGTTTTATTTGTTATTATCTATCGTCCACCTGGTCGTTACTGTGAGTTTCTCTGTGAATTTTCAGACCATTTGTCTGACTTAGTGCTTAGCTCAGATCAGATAATTATAGTGAGCGATTTTAACATCCACACAGATGCTGAGAATGACAGCCTCAACACTGCATTTAATCTATTATTAGACTCAATTGGCTTTGCTCAAAATGTAAATGAGTCCCCCCACCACTTTAATCATATCTTAGATCTTGTTCTGACTTATGGTATGGAAATTGAAGAGTTAACAGTATTCCCTGAAAACTCCCTTCTGTCTGATCATTTCTTAATAACATTTACATTTACTCTGATGGACTACCCAACAGTGGGGAATAAGTTTCATTACACTAGAAGTCTTTCAGAAAGCGCTGTAACTAGGTTTAAGGATATGATTCCTTCTTTATGTTCTCTAATGCCATATACCAACACAGTGCAGAGTAGCTACCTAAACTCTGTAAGTGAGATAGAGTATCTTGTCAATAGTTTTACATCCTCATTGAAGACAACTTTGGATGCTGTAGCTCCTCTGAAAAAGAGAGCCTTAAATCAGAAGTGCCTGACTCCGTGGTATAATTCACAAACTCGCAGTTTAAAGCAGATAACCCGTAAGTTGGAGAGGAAATGGCGTCTCACTAATTTAGAAGATCTTCACTAAGCCTGGAAAAAGAGTCTGTTGCTCTATAAAAAAGCCCTCCGTAAAGCTAGGACATCTTACTACTCATCACTAATTGAAGAAAATAAGAACAACCCCAGGTTTCTTTTCAGCACTGTAGCCAGGCTGACAAAGAGTCAGAGCTCTATTGAGCCGAGTATTCCTTTAACTTTAACTAGTAATGACTTCATGACTTTCTTTGCTAACAAAATTTTAACTATTAGAGAAAAAATTACTCATAACCATCCCAAAGACGTATCGTTATCTTTGGCTGCTTTCAGTGATGCCAGTATTTGGTTAGACTCTTTCTCTCCAATTGTTCTGTCTGAGTTATTTTCATTAGTTACTTCCTCCAAACCATCAACATGTCTATTAGACCCCATTCCTACCAGGCTGCTCAAGGAAGCCCTACCATTAATTAATGCTTCGATCTTAAATATGATCAATCTATCTTTATTAGTTGGCTATGTACCACAGGCTTTTAAGGTGGCAGTAATTAAACCATTAATTAAAAAGCCATCACTTGACTCAGCTATCTTAGCTAATTATAGGCCAATCTCCAACCTTCTTTTTCTCTCAAAAATTCTTGAAAGGGTAGTTGTAAAACAGCTAACTGATCATCTGCAGAGGAATGGTCTATTTGAAGAGTTTCAGTCAGGTTTTAGAATTCATCATAGTACAGAAACAGCATTAGTGAAGGTTACAAATGATCTTCTTATGGCCTCAGACAGTGGACTCATTTCTGTGCTTGTTCTGTTAGACCTCAGTGCTGCTTTTGATACTGTTGACCATAAAATTTTATTACAGAGATTAGAGCATGCCATAGGTATTAAAGGCACTGCGCTGCGGTGGTTTGAATCATATTTATCTAATAGATTACAATTTGTTCATGTAAATGGGGAATCTTCTTCACAGACTAAGGTTAATTATGGAGTTCCACAAGGTTCTGTGCTAGGACCAATTTTATTCACTTTATACATGTTTCCCTTAGGCAGTATTATTAGACGGCATTGCTTAAATTTTCACTGTTACGCAGATGATACCCAGCTTTATCTATCCATGAAGCCAGAGGACACACACCAATTAGCTAAACTGCAGGATTGTCTTACAGACATAAAGACATGGATGACCTCTAATTTCCTGCTTTTAAACTCAGTTAAAACTGAAGTTATTGTACTTGGCCCCACAAATCTTAGAAACATGGTGTCTAACCAGATCCTTACTCTGGATGGCATTACCCTGACCTCTAGTAATACTGTGAGAAATCTTGGAGCCATTTTTGATCAGGATATGTCATTCAATGCGCATATTAAACAAATATGTAGGACTGCTTTTTTGCATTTGTGCAATATCTCTAAAATTAGAAAGGTCTTGTCTCAGAGTGATGCTGAAAAACTAATTCATGCATTTATTTCCTCTAGGCTGGACTATTGTAATTCATTATTAAAAGTTCCCTGAAAAGCCTTCAGTTAATTCAAAATGCTGCAGCTAGAGTACTGACAGGGACTGGAAGGAGAGAGCATATCTCACCCATATTGGCCTCTCTTCATTGGCTTCGTGTTAATTCTAGAATAGAATTTAAAATTCTTCTTCTTACTTATAAGGTTTTGAATAATCAGGTCCCATCTTATCTTAGGGACCTCATAGTACCATATCACCCCAATAGAGCACTTCACTCTCAGACTGCAGGCTTACTTGTAGTTCCTAGGGTTTGTAAGAGTAGAATGGGAGGCATAGCCTTCAGCCTTCAGGCTCCTCTCCTGTGGAACCAGCTCCCAATTCAGATCAGGGAGACAGACACCCTCTCTACTTTTAAGATTAGGCTTAAAACTTTCCTTTTTGCTAAAGCTTATAGTTAGGGCTGGATCAGGTGACCCTGAACCATCCCTTAGTTATGCTGCTATAGACTTAGACTGCTGGGGGGTTCCCATGATGCACTGAGTGTTTCTTTCTCTTTTTGCTCTGTATGCACCACTCTGCATTTAATCATTAGTGATTGATCTCTGCTCCCCTCCACAGCATGTCTTTTTCCTGGTTCTCTCCCTCAGCCCCAACCAGTCCCAGCAGAAGACTGCCCCTCCCTGAGCCTGGTTCTGCTGGAGGTTTCTTCCTGTTAAAAGGGAGTTTTTCCTTCCCACTGTTGCCAAGTGCTTGCTCACAGGGGGTCGTTTTGACCGTTGGGGTTTTTCCGTAATTATTGTATGGCCTTGCCTTACAATATAAAGCGCCTTGGGGCAACTGTTTGTTGTGATTTGGCGCTATATAAATAAAATTGATTTGATTTGATTTGAAACTAAATCAGTATTTTCTGAAAAACAAGATTATAAAATACATGAAATACATAAAATACATATACCTTACTGAATTTTCATGATAGAGATATTTGTGTTATCAGATAATATCTGGTGTCATCAAACCAATCAGTTTGTTAGAGATGACAGCAGATCTGTGCCCATTAAAAAAAGTGATGTTTGTGAATCATTAGACATGTGAAAACACAGGTTTTGTCATAGTTTTCTGTTGTGAATGAGGTTTTCGTGAGGCAGCAAGCTCCGGCTCAAGTGATGAATGTTTACCAGGATGAACACAAGGATCTGCAGCACATATGAGGGAGGGAAGGCTGGAAGTCGACCACGTCGGGCCTTTTCAGCTCAAATGGAAAACTTCCTTCCTCTGTTTTGCACTGGCCTTTATGTGTGAGCTGAGATTCTGGCAGCTGTTTGACTTGGACTGTGAGTGGGGTTCTGCAGGCAGGGCCCCCAGCCGGGGACGTGGGGTAGGTTTTGTTTTTGAAGGCGTTTTTGCTGCTTGGGGTGTATCGTTGTCCGAGCCAGAGCACAAAGAGGCCATTTGGTTCAGTCAGGGCAGCTGGGCAACCTCAAAATCAGGCCCGCCGTCAGGCACGTACGGGTGCTTTCCACCCCACAGCCGGACATTTTGTTCCCCTGCTGAACTCTGCAAGGGACTGAGCAAAGGAAAGGGAAACACAGAGAGAGGAGTTTGTAGCTGGAGCCAAATCACATGATTTCCAGTTGTGGAGGAGGGCTGGAAGTGAGGGAATAAGATCTGGAGTACAGTTCAGAGGAATAACTGCACACACTATCACCAGACTGTAGGACAACAACGTAACCAAACAAGCAGAACCGACAAAAGGACAGACTGTCCTTCAACCCATCTGCTGGGGAGACCCAAAAATAATTAACTTCTTTGATAATCGATTACAGTTGTTGCCGATTGCTTACACACATTTTGCAAAATTTGGCTCACCGTGTCAAAACTCTACACACAAGCCAATTTGAAACCAGCTTCACTGATGTAGATGTATTCATGAGGCTGTGTAGCTGCATCAAGGTCAAGAACTTGCTGAAAGAGAACATATATATATATATATATATATATACATATATATATATATATATGTATATATATATATATATATACATATATATATATATATATATATATATACATATATATATATATATAATTCCCGAGTGATAATTCCAGCCCATGCACACGCTGGGCTGGAATGATCACTCAGATGTGTGTGTGTGTGTGTGTGTGTGTGTGTGTGTGTGTGTGTGTGTGTGTGTGTGTGTGTGTGTGTGTGTGTGTGTGTGTGTGTGTGTGTGTGTGTGTGTGTGTGTGTGTGTGTGTGTGTGTGTGTGTGTGTGTGTGTCACTAGGCACCTTTTCTGAATGTTTGCTGGCAGTGAACCAAGCAGTCACACCATGCGTCAGACGCAGCCTATCCAGCAAACTTTAATGTCTTTTTTTCTTTTTTGCTCACTTCAGGAACACACTCTGTGAAGTGATCTTGGTTCCATGCGGGAGGTGATGTTTAATAACATTGTCACGGATTGCGATACAGTTTCACTTCACACCTCCTACAGAGTTTAGATGGTGGAGAGGTAATAACATGTATATTACAGCAGTGAGATCCGTTCAGCTCTGTGCCTGACCTGTGCTATGACGCATTACTGAGCATGAGACCACGGAGAGGCATAGCAGCACACAGTACTTTCTGTTTGATTGTGCACTGTTCACACCCACTGTGCATGATGAATGCCTGACACATACATGTTATTACATAGCAACATTTCCTTTGCCCTTCCTGGCCGGGGTCCAGTGGAGGTGGACATCTGTGGCATAACATGCCGGCAGGCTTTACTGTGACGATCGATCTCAGAGCTCAATCGATCGCAATTAGATCATTTCAGATGCTGTTTTGATGCCGTCAGAATATGCAGACTGCGATCAGACGATGCAAAAACTGCACATGGACCACTGTCAGATGTGCGTTCCATCTCGATGGTGCCAAGAGTGTTTTGAACATCTGCAACACACTCAGGACAGCTGAGCAAATGGGATCAAATACATAGATGTTCACAGACCGCCATCCGTTGGTCTTCGGACCGCAAGTCAGCAATTCCTGACTGTGGTCAGATGTGTCATGTTAACCATTTAGGGCTGACAACAGACCGCTGTACTGTTCCACTAGATATACAAAAGAACAATGCAAAAGTAACACCAGCATTGTTATTTCAACAGCAGCATCCATCAAGCATGTGAGAGTTCCAGGTTCCGTATCTCGGGACACAGTCCAGTTCCCGCTCATCCCTTGTCTACACGGAAATTGAACTTTCCCTATACCACCTTTGTCATTTTCAAAAAGTGTTCCGTAAACACGGTACTGTTACAAAAAATATCTGCGTACACACAAAACTACTGAAAATGAGTGACTACACCGTAGTATATATGCCAGGCCTGTATGTGGTGCGGTAACACTCCCGCAAACAATGGAGAAGACGACATGGAGCACGCACATAAAGCTTGAGTGCTGTAAACAAACACATAAGAAGAAGCAAAAGAGGACCAAGACGATGGTGAACATGAATGCAAAAGCAAGAAAAGCTGAGACAGTGACAATGTTGAACTTCTGCTTCAAGTCACGCTGGATTATAAACCAACTAAACTACAAGAGAATGTTGACAATAAGATCAGTAGCTTCTGTAGTCCGCCATTGTTGTTGTTGTTATTGTTGTTGTTACATAATGTCTTGCAGTGGGGGGTCAAGGCTGAGGTTAGAGAAGTGGGGCAATGACATCATCATTTCACAAAAGTTGTGTATTAGTCCCATATGGAAAAGATATACATAAATTGTATAAAGTTTGTATCTGTTTTATCTGGAACCTGTAAGTTATACATGTGACAGTCAAACCAGATATAAGATCCTTAGTAAATTTGTACAATATGTGACTTATATAAATTGGGAACTTACAAGAACAATATATGACAGTAATTCCACATACAGAATCCTTAGTAGATATGTGTAATATCAAACTGAGACTTGTCAAATATAAAGTTTATTACTGGAACCGATGTAACTTCTTGTAAGTTTTTTCTATATCTTTTCCATATGGGGTTGTACACTCTAAGAAGTAAAACGCTGAATTTAATTTATAAAGTTAGGTAACTTTTTCCACATAACATTGTCAATTAAGTGCAAAACAATACTGTAGTTGAAATGAATTAAATCTAATGAAACATTATTACTTAAATCCCTACAATTAACAATTGCTAGTATGTTGAATATTATAGTATTAATTACATTTAACACCCCAGTGTACACCTGAAAATGTAAAGGCGGCGTTTTGAGATTTATTCACTCTGGGACCCGTTTTGAAAAAGCAGCATTTTGGGCTCTGAGAAGGCAACACTATATACCATTTAGAAATAACTGAGAACGATTGACAAAGAAATTGCAAGATCACGAGCATCCTACGGTCTGGAGAAACACATCCCAATTTAAAAAAAAAGAAAAAAGCAGGGTCAACTTTATCAGACAAGCAAAAAGAGAGAACAGCAGGGTGGAGTCACCACAGGAAGTCAGTGTGGTGTTGACTTTAAACCAGAACTCTGTATTGCTGCTTGTGGTTCAGGTCTCAGAGCGACATGTGTAGAGACGACGCAGCCGACGGGCAACGCGTTACTGAGAAAAGAGGAAGCAGGACAGATTGCAGTTTTGCAGGTTAAGTTGTGAGACGGTAGATTCACCACTCGCACGCACGCACACGTACATGTGCGTGTGTGTATGTGTGCGTGCGTGCATGTGTGTTCTGTTTTCTTTATGTTCAAAGAAAAAAGCTCTCACTGCACTTTTGGCTGTGGTACGCTGACAGTTACACCATTTAGATCACATGATGGAGGCGGCGGAGGGGGGTGGCGCTTCCAAACCCTGGTATCAGCAAACTCTCTGACCCTGGTGATGAACTGTGGCCCAGGTGGCCAACAACAGGATCCCCCAGCAGAACACGTTTACAAAAACCCACAGAAGACCACGTTATTACACTTTGTGTATTTAGAGACCAACCTGGTTTTAATGTGACTTCATCTTGTTTTCAACCTTGTTTCATCCTAATTAAAAAGATGTATTTGTAACAGTGCAGCAGGTAACTGAAACAATCACGCAAATGGTGATAAAAGCATCAAATTCGGCAGAAATACTCCTTAGACACTCCTCTTTTGAAAAAAAAATGATTGGCCACTTGACTTTTCAATCGGTGGTCAGGTAGGGGTCAATTGAAGAATTGCACAGAGGTCAAATTTAAAAGATGCTGCAATCATATTGAAAAATATTCCACATTATTTGCCTGATCATAAAGACTCCAAAAAGGTATAGTTTGGACTATCTGTGACTGAATTCTATGGAGTTACGGGATAGAAACAGCAAGAATGGTGACAAAGCTCAGTTTCATTTTGTTCAGGGGTCAAAAGTTAAAGTTGTTCCAATTTTGGTAAAAAGTGATGCAAATTATTGGTTGAGCTAATAGGATTAATAAATGGAATAGTTCTGACAGTGTGGAATGCTTGGTCTCCAAAGTAAAGGTCAAACAAGGTCTACGTCTATTGGATTCTATGATATGTGACATATGTTACCCCGTAACATGATAAGTAAGGATGATACATGGTCCAAACTATTCCTTTTTAAAATCGTGTTAACTCAACTAGTAATTTGCATCACTTTTTACAAAAACTGGAGCAACTTTAACTTTTGACCCCTGTACAAACCAACACTGACCTTTATCACCATTCTTACTGTTTTTATCCCATAACTCCATAGAATTCAGTTACAGACCATCCAAACTATACCTTTTTGGAATCTTTATGATCAGGCAAATAATGTGGCATAGGTTTCGATATGACTGGAGCATCTTTTAATTTTGACTCCTGTACAAACCAACACTGACCTTTATCACCATTCTTACTGTTTTTATCCCATAACTCCATAGAATTCAGTTACAGACCATCCAAACTATACCTTTTTGGAATCTTTATGATCAGGCAAATAATGTGGCATAGGTTTCGATATGACTGGAGCATCTTTTAATTTTGACTCCTGTACAAACCAACACTGACCTTTATCACCATTCTTACTGTTTTTATCCCATAACTCCATAGAATTCAGTTACAGACCATCCAAACTATACCTTTTTGGAATCTTTATGATCAGGCAAATAATGTGGCATAGGTTTCAATATGACTGGAGCATCTTTTCATTTTGACTCCTGTACAAACCAACACTGACCTTTATCACCATTCTTGCTGTTTTTATCCCATAACTCCATAGAATTCAGTCACAGATTGTCCAAACTATACCTTTTTGGAATCTTTATGATCAGGCAAATAATGTGGCATAGGTTTCGATATGATTGGAGCATCTTTTAATTTTGACTCCTGTGTAATTCTTCAATTGACCTCTACCTGAACGCCAACTGAAAATTCAAGTGGTCAATCGGTTTTTTGTCAGAGGACTATTTCTGCCGAATTTGATGCTTGTATCACCATTTGCAGGATTCCACTCTAAATATTCTCTTATCTGCTGCACTAAATAAAGATTTAAAACACTTAACTTTTTCAGGTTTAGCGCCAAATTATTTCTCTGTACAGTGTTCTAAACAAATATGTGACACATCATGGGTGCAAGCAGGGTTGCAGCTATCGAATATTTTTGAAATTGAGTATTATAGCAATTTTTTAATCGATTAATCGGATAAAAAGTACTTTTGCGTTTTTAAACAACATCAACAGTCCAGGGCTCTCTCTAAGCAATGGCACAATGTCCCTGCACCATCACGCAGATTGTTAAACTTAGTGTATCTATTTCTGTTTTCCTGGGTAATTATTTATTTTTTCACATCTGTACAAGTTTTGGAGCTCAGCACGCCCCTGACACCAGACTGTAAGTGCATGTGGTCGGTGTAATCCTCAGGCTGCATGCCGGAAGCACAGCCTGTGAAAAACTAGGCTCTGGAGTGCAGCTTTTCCACAAAAGCCACACTGATAAATCCACTCAGCACCCTGTCAATGAAAACTCTGATCAAATTCAAATAAAGGCAGTTATGAATAAACTTGATTGACTTAAAGTGTACGTAGAGCATAGCGCAGCCAGCGGACCAAACCGTGTGTTTTTTAAAAATAAGCAAACACACTGCTTTGCTTTAAATGCGCAGCCCTGAGTGCAAGCAACTGAATTTTTTTTTGAATGAACATTTTCTGTGACTGGATGGCTGAGCACCAAAGGCATGAGGTCCCCTAGGGGGGTCCGGGATCATGCCCCCCCAGGAAATTTAGAAAAAAAATGGTGCAATTTGGTGCATTCTGAGAGTACTTTTGGTGAGTTTTTCTTGGTTTAAAGCACAGTGGTATTTGACTCTTAAACTGGAACATATATATATATATATATATATATATATATATATATATATATATATATATATATATATATATATATATATATGTGTGTGTGTGTGTGTGTGTGTGTGTGTGTGTGTGTGTGTGTGTGTGTGTGTGTGTGTGTGTGTGTGTATTAAGTTAGTGGTTTTATATGATGATATAAATGGAACATGGAAACCAAATTTTGATAGAAATCCGTAAACAGAGGTTTTGCACCCATGCACTTTACAAAAAATAGTGCCTTAAAGGTGGAAAAAATCAAGAAAATATTACTGAATCCGAGAGGGTTCATTTTTGCTTCAGTCACAGCACACAGCTGAGAAAAAGAGATCTTTTTTCCTGTCCTCTGTTTCATCTCTCACTATCCTCTTTCTCTCTCAGCCAGGTTGGTTTCTTCTCTGGTGGAGGGAAGGCTAATGGACACATTAGCCGCCGGCATGTCCCGCCGCAGCGATTAGGTGGCTGTGAGGTCATCACTTCACTTCTGCTCCCATCCACAGCAGAGATCTATCATTTCATTACTGCTGTAGGGAGGAGGGGAGGGACTGAGACGCGTGTCCATCACGCTCCTTGTCTAGACATTTCCATGCTGCTCCTTTTCTGTACCAAAATGCACTTAAAGATCTGTGGAACTGAATCCAACTCACTTTTAATGTATTTTTAACCTCTCGAGCTCTACAGTCCTTTTGAAGTAGCCCTGAACACATCATAAAGTCCCACAGGTACAGACTCTAAGAAGCTCCCAGCGTGATTCCAAATCCTTCATCTGCACCATATTCATCAGCCTGCTCGCGAGCGTCTGACATAAGCCTGATGAGCTGCTTAGGAGCTGAAACTGGAACAGGAGGCTGCCTACAAGTGGACCACCTGCACATGGAGGCTAATTCTTCCTACCACATACACTCACATCTGGGCCACCATAGGGGGCGCTGTATTATTTTCTGATTTCCATTCAGCCCAGCGTCCGGCTCTAACAGGAGCAGCCAGTGTGAAAAACAAATCAAATAAGTGTCAACCAGACTAGACAAAATAAGTAACAAATAATAGATACCTTATAACACAACCGTATTCCGCTGTTTTCCGTCCTGAAGTGGCACACAGAATACAGCTCTGCTGTCCCACGCTGCTTCTGCCTTCACCTCTCTCAGTGGCCATGGAGCTCTGCGGCTCCGATTACCGAGACGTGCAGCGCTGCGGATTTTGCCGCAAGAAGTCTGTCCTTGCGGGCAACAGGTGTCACCGGCCGCTCCGCATTAAAATGGTGAGCGTAGTCTCTGGACTTGTGCCAACTTGGCTGCACCTCCATTCAGTAGACAGGGACGTGTCTGCAGCTGCACAGCAGACACGGGGGTGTGAGTGGCCCGTGGCGGCATTTAACGAGCGCATGCACTCGGTAAGCGCATCAGGGGCAGTGAGAGCGAGGCGTCGGGGTAGAACGGCGCCCGCTGTCGATGTTGCTCGCTGTCGATGTCGCTCGCTGTTGATCTGAGCATGCAGACCGGGCATGCAGATCTGTATCTCACATTCAGTGCAGCTTACTTTTGGATGTTGAAACCAGGACGTGTATAACAGTAACATTACTAACAGATAAAATCAATTTCAAGGCGGGAGCGCGTCGTCTTGTCCCTGACGTCATGTAAATGATACGGATGTACAAACTGTTTTCACGGAGGGCTAAATTTTAGCTGCAAATTTGTCATTTTTAAACGAAGATTTCTCCGCTGAATTACAAATTTGGGCTTACAGATTTACTTTACTGCATTCACAAGGGTCTTATAAATACATATCAGCTATTTCTTTCTGAAATCTGACCACATTTATTTCAATGCAGATCTACTTTAAAAGTGAAATCTGACGGAAAATGGCTGATGTCCAGCTCTTGTGATAACCAGAGAAAGAGCACACGACGGTCTCGTATCCACAGAGCCATCCGTTTAGAAATGGTTCTGAAAAAATTCTGATGGAAAAAAGTCCTTTTCATTCCGCCATTTCCAGACAATGAAAATCCGACGAGGGGGCAGGACCACTCCTTCCCAAGGCGTGCTCACAGGCGAATGACGTCACCGACAGGCGTGGAAAAACTTACGCATGCGCACGAGGGTTCAAGCATGTCTGATGTAAAAACATATGAATGAAATCCATATAGTTTTTGAAAAAATAAAAAGGACCTATACTTTATTGACAGACCTCATATAATGAAAAAACGTGCATCAACTTCATTGTCCGCTGCTGACTGTTTACACCTCAGCCAGCTAAGCACGGATTAAGACCTCACAGACAGACTGCAACCGAGTCAATTGTAAAAATTCTTATCAGGAGGAGCTTTACACATCTGTTGTCAACTTTCTGGTGTCTGGTATAGAATTGCTATTTAAAAACCAATCATATCAGTCATTTTAAGAAGACTACACCGACAGATCCTCAATGGAGGAAGTACAGAGCAGGAAAAAAACCCCATGTGCTTTCATTTTGGGGCGCTTGTAGCAATTGTAGGCTCATGCATCTTTACAGTAGGTGCGTGCGTGCGTGCATGCATGCATGCAGCCTCCGCTGTGAGTGTGTCTGCTGGACCTCATGAGTATTGATTGCTGCAGGAAGTGGAGTCTGATGTTTCACAGCGCTTCCTGAACAGGATAGCTTTGCCGGCGACAAAGCAGCAAGGGGCGGGGGTCTGGGTGGAGGCGTGGGGGGGGAGGGAGAAGGGAAGTCACCAGTTCAAGAAAACATGAAAGGTCGAGAGAGGGAGTAAGAGAAACAGAGCAAAGAGACAGACAGACAAAACACCGCTCACTCTGTCCTTGAGCCAAGACTAAACAACGCCTCCCATCTCTGCTCAGAGCAAACACCACCAGTTACACACTGCTGAAGCTGCCCAGCACATCCAGGAGCTTTCACACAAACTGGCTGAAATTAGCGACCAGAAGTCCCAATTTTACTGGAAGTGGAAGACACATTGTCAGAAAGAACCATATTTCTTAATGGTAAAGATTCTGTGCTCTAAAAACCAGCAGACTCAAACTGTCTAAAATGGATCCTGTCACACAGTAGTGACACATCATCCATCCATTTTTTACCACATACACAGTGAAATCAACAGTGTAAAACTAACACTGACAGCGTTAAATTAACACTGCCAGTGAACATATGGTCCTACTCTGGTCAGAGTGGGACCATATGTTCACTGTCAGTGTTAATTTAACACTGGTGATTTTACTGTGTGTCCAGGTCCTACACACACACGTTGATGCTGAAGCCAAGGTTTTACTTCTTTACTCCTGCCCATCAGTATTACCTTGACCATCATGTCCAGATGGTTGCAAATAAGTATTTGATCCAATGTCGATTTTGCAAGTTTTCCCACCAACAAAGAATGGAGAGGTCTGTAATTTTTATCGTAGGTACACTTGAACTGTGAGACACAATCTAAAAAAAAATTCTTAAAATCACATTGTATTGATTTTTAAATAATTAATTTGCTTTTTAATTAAAGGTGGCCCCGTTCTTTCTGCCATCTGTTTCGAGTCTACATTCACGTGCACACCCACAACCATTATTACAGCTTGTGGCCACCGGTAATAGCCACCAGTCCACGGTGTAAACCCATAATCAGGGGACCCTGGATGACATATATCACTACAAATATTGGATGACATACATAATCCAGAGGGGAGGTAAGACAAGTCCTGAGAGTTAAAGCATTACACAGCAGCCACAGGCCCCATCACACACACACTCTCTCTCTCTCTCTCTCTCTCTCTCTCTCTCTCTCTCTCTCTCTCTCTCTCTCCTTCTTTCTCCCTCTTTCTCAATCTCTCTCTCTCTCTCCCTTACTCTCTATAGGAAATCAGTTCTGTAGTGGACAGCGGTGCGTCTAGACAGTGGATGGCAACGATTAGATGATCCAACCACAAGCATGGCCAGTACAGCCATCAGATGATCCAGCCTCACGCACGGCCAGTGTGGCTATCAGATGATCTAGCCTCACACACAGGTAGTGCAACCTTCAGATGATCCAGCCTCACGCACGGCCAGCCATAATGCACCAGCGTGGCAAACCAGCTGCACCATCATCTTTCCTAAAGAGTAGATGCTGTACATGTCAGAATATGCGTATTACAACTGTGAGACTCTGTTAAGCTACGCTGTGGCATGCTGAGCGAAGCCTGTGAAACACATTGACGGTAGCGCGGCTCTGTGATGCACTGACTGGCAGTGACACACTGTGTTTTTGGTGTAATCATTAAGTGCATCTACTGCACTTAGTGATTACATTCCACAGACTTTGCACATTGCAAATATTTCCTTCACGCACCCTGAACGGGATCCACTGGAGGTGCACGTATGGCTCATCCGTGGCACAATCGGGACATGCCGGCAAGATTTGACATGTCTGACCATGGTGAATGTCTCTCGAGTGTGATCAGATTGTTCCAAATGCTGAATATTGCAGAATATGCAGAATATTTAGAATGCAGTTAGAGGCCACTTCGACTGTCATTCAAGGTTTTTCCACCTCAGACAGCACCTAGACAGTTGGGTGCATGTGCTCTATATTTGGCCGAACTGTTTGGAATGCACTTAGATAGCTGTCAGAAGTGTTCGATTGTGGCTCAGCTTTGCCCGAATGGAGGTTGAATTTTCATTCGGCGGCACTCAGGATCATTCAGCCTCTAGTGTGACGGGGGTATAAACAATGGCAGAATGTCACTGCACCATCATGCAGATTTTCAAATGACTGAACAGAAAAAATATATGAAGGCACATTTTGCAGGAATTTTTGTTTTTCTGTTTATGGCACACACACACACACACACACACACATGCGCAGTGAGCAACAGTGAAGCAGGTGAAGTGAAGAAAACATGTTACAACATGTTACACAATGGTAATATGCGTTTTACGGCAGTGTGACGTACGTTGGTTGGTTGTTGGTTATGTTTGTAGTTATTTATAATGAAGTTCTTGTTTAAACTGTAAAACATCAAACCTCAATTACATTTCTTTGTCATAAGGGTTTGATAAAGAAATATTAGGAATCATTACCATTTTTCATACACTGTATGGATTTAATACACTGTAAAACAACCAAACTGACAGTGCTAAAAAATAATAATCAAATAGTGAAGTATCCCATATCACATCCAGTCTTGCACAAATTCAGACAGAATGTTCAGTTTTATACAGAGGCCTGCACTCTGCATGAATCTGCATGAGAGTGACAACTGAGAAGTGTCATTTTTCAAAGGCCAAACACACCAACTCTTACATAGTCTTCCTTCTACTTTCTTGAAATTAATATGCAACACATAACTTTTAACAGCCTGGTCAGGTGAGCTGCACAGCGCGTCTCTTTTGTGCTGCGTGCTGCTGCGACTGTGCTGTTTTCTCTGGGAGGATTTGGAGGCTGTTGTTGTTGCCTTTCTAGAACATCATCCAGATGCGAGATGTGAGTCGTGGAAATGCTGGAAACGTGTGACTACTTTGCAAACTGTAAATGCAAATGCACACAGGTCCGACATAATCCACTGTCGAGACTCGAAGACAACCAGCAGTCATGTCTGTGGAGAGCAAGGAGACGAAGGGAGGACAAGAGGAGGCGAGGTGGCATGACAAGGTTCAGCTGCAGCCGTGACCCCTGTGTGTGAAGATAATTAAACAGGGCAGACAGATGAGTCCAGAGAGGAGGCTGGAGGTCACATGGGACAAATCAGCCTGTTGGACCCCCTGCCTCGCACACACACACACGCATACACACACATATGTCTGTGTGTGTGTGCGTGTACATAAAGAAGTGAGATTTATATAAACAGATGTATGAGCACTCATGAACGCCTTGGCAGTCTTTCCTTGAAAGAAGATGCAGAGAATGAGGTCTTTGTGCTGCTGTGGGTTGGAGGCGGTTACACACGCCACACATTACCTTGCCTTACAGATCTACAATTACATTAATTATAAGCTGAGGGCTTGAAGAGGTCTATTGTCTGCTTTGTCAGAGGGATGAGTGCATGCAAGCGTGCGTGTGTGTTGATGAGTGCACAGAAGCGGAGGCCTGAGCAGCTCTCTGTGTGCAGAAATGTGCTCAGATCTTGTGTGGCATTCAGTGTGTGCACGTGTATGTGGGTGTACTCTGTGATAAGACAGCATGGATGAATATGGGGGAGGGGCATCAGATGTGAAATCAATGGGTCTCGGGTCTCCCAGGGGCGGAGCAGTAAAGGAGCATGTCTAGGCCTGATAGCGGTTTACCTAACCTGAGGAGGAGGCACTGCGCCAGCAGGATGGCTCCTCTTTCAACATATTGTTTTATTTAGCATCTTTACAGCAGCTTCATTTGCCAGAGTGCGGCTGGGATGTTTTAATTCAACAAACTGGAGAAGTGGGGATGGCTGGCCGGGCAAGTGTGTGTGTGTGTGTGTGTGTGTGTGTGTGTGTGTGTGTGTGTGTGTGTGTGTGTGTGTGTGTGTGTGTGTGTGTGTGTGTGTGTGTGTGTGTGTGTGTGTGTGTGTGTGTGTGTGTTGGTGGGGGGTGGGGGAGAAGGACGTTAACCACATCATAAAGCTTTCTTTCCAGCACTTCATTCCTGGGGAGAAACTGAGTGTACAGGAGTCCGAACCCTGCACCTGGTTCCAGTCTGCACACATCCATTCTCCACCTCAATGTCCTGCAGCTGAGGTGTGGCCAGACTTTGTTTCTGTGTTAAAATGAAAACTGTCTAGTTTGTCTCTACCCGTCTAAACTTTTCAGTACAGCTGGGGTGACCCTGCTGACTGGAACCAGCCCAACCCCAGCCATCACAAACTGGTTTAAATTCAGACCCACTTAGTAACTTCATCCTCCAAAATTATCATGTGTCACCAAGACTCCCCTCAACTTCTAAGGGCACCACTGCAGCCGGAGAACAAATCTGTTTAACTGTGGCGTGACACAAGGTTGCTCTGTGGCTACCAACGGTCCCATGTAAGTGGCCCTGTAGCCACAGTGCTGTTAGCCTTGTGGCATTAAGCCCCTTTCACACCGGGTTTGTGTAGAGCTGCATTGGGTTGTGTATCCAGGGTGCTGACAGCAGATCAGAACAGAGATGCACAGCATTTCTCTTCGCTCTGACTTAAAGGAAAAAAAAACCTCCATTAAAATGTTTCATTAAAATAATTCATAGTGTCAGTATTCGTAGCTGCTGAACCATTCAGAAGTTTACAGTTTATTTTACAGTTTAAAGGCTCCCGTTTCCAAAAACTTGGAGGGGGGAGGAGCTCACCAAATATTAATGTGTTTTAACCTTTTCAACTTTATTTATTTTATTATCCTAGACTTTGACAGAAACATTTTAAAAATAATTTTGGTATTGCAAATATTATAACATAAATGCCATTTTTGTCTATTATTCTTGCTTTCAATGCATCTACAACCACTCAAAATTGGTTTAAAATAGTGCTCGCCAATAACATTTTAGAGGTATAAAATCCTATTGCTTCAGGGGGCACTGCCCCCTTGACCCCTACCAGGAGCCCCTGCACCCACAGCCGTGATCGGCGATCACGTAATTTACCCGGTGCTAAAATGGTTCTAGGTAGAACCCTGACCCTTATTTGTTTTATTTAATCTCCACTCTTTCTGTCTGCCATGTAAACTACAATTTATGTGTTGGAAGTGACATCAGCCTGCCCAGCCGGCTTCACACAATGCCACATGCTCAGACGCTGACCGGTCCTCATGAGCGCGTGAGCGCCCACCCACAAATGTGCACTGTGTGTTTACCAGCTGAGTTGCGGTACACAGTGGTCAGCTGTCCCAGCGGCACACTGCGCCGGACCCCGGGACCCTTAGCTGCAGCTGACAATGTTGGATTCATGGCGTGTGTGTGTGTGTGTGTGTGTGTGTGTGTGTGTGTGTGTGTGTGTGTGTGTGTGTGTGTGTGTGTGTGTGTGTGTGTGTGTGTTGAGTGATGACGACAACACACTCCACAAGCCATTTGTGTGTGTGGGGGGGGGGGGGGGGGTTCGGCTCAGTCACGCCCATGTGTTGCTAGGTTATGCCACACTCGTGTTGCACTTAGACAATTTTCACAGACAGCTCGAATGTGGTCATCTGCTCTCTACTCTCATGCTGGGAGCGCGAGTAGCCCCGTCTTTCCTAAGTGTCCAGCGAATGGTGCTGGATGTTCATGTGTGACACCTGGAATTTGGCCGACACCTGCTGAGAGGGGGTCGAATGAGCACTTGCAGGGCACTTGTCTTTCAGCCGCTAGTGTCCATGAATGGTTGGGGCGACAGCTGTACAAGCCATTTGAGGCAGCTCTGATTTTTCATGAGTGGCATGCAATTCTTCCTTCATGCACCAGTCGGCTTCATTCAAGGTTACATTTCAGACAATAGCCACTGGCGGTGCTGTGGAAGTGCTGACGTCATCTTGGCCTACTGGTGATAACATCAGCATTCACGACAGCATAATTTAACATACTTTTGTTGTCTTGACGGATCATTATTGGGGTTGTTGCTACAAGCAGAATACTGAAGACACGATGGATGGCTGTGGTGAATGCTGGGACCTTTGTGTCTCAGAAAATAATTACAGCAAAGTTTTTCAGTTCTTAAAATAAGTGATTTATTTTCTGTTTGTCTGCAACTGAGAAACGCACCTGGAGCAAACACAGAGGGATGTCTTTTAAAATGCTGGTTATTCGCATGATAAGGAATTAAAGCACTTCCAGATGTCCTGTGTGGATACATTTTTTGTCAAGCTGTGATTTTTAACTTGGAGGGAAACAACAGAAACTGGGTCAGATTAAAAAGCTTCATTTACTCTGTGTGCTGCGTCTCCTTCAAACGATGCAAACTTCATTTTTGAATACAGGATCTAACAGCAACTCTTCCTGTTTGGTGGCCAGGGAACGCACGTGCAAAGTAAAGCATAACATTCCAATCTCAGCTTTGATTACTGAGGAAAAGTCGCAATGCTGTCAATACATCAGGGCCCGTATTCACAAAGCACCCTAAGGCTAAAAGTAGCTGTTATTCTAAAGCTGCATTTATACATAGGCAGGATGTGTTACAAATGTCATATTTGCGTCATTTGTGGCACATTCCTGACATTCTTAACGTGACTTAATGCATCTGAACAGGTTTCTTAATAGTGCGTGCGGGTGTGTGATATTCGTGGTTTTCGTGGAGCATGTTTTTGCCTGTCAAAAAATCTTCCACAAATGTCACGCACCACCGTCATTTCGCCTCATGTCGTGGAGGTCGCAACTGAGCGAGTTGATCTGTCTTGATTAGACATGATCCTTAATAGAGCATGACGGTGTTCTTTTCTGACGTGCGCACAATTAAACCCTGCTGCACCACATTCAGTTTCATTGCTGCAGTATGATGAAGGACAGTGACGCCAAGTCGACTAAACGTCTCGTTCCAGTGCTCCTCAGCGTGCTCCTGCAGGTGTTCCACCTGCTGCTGCTGCTGTGCCTGATGTTTAGGAAAATTTGTTCACTCCTTGCAGGACAACAAATGGCATTCATGGGCACAGCGGGTTATTGGTGGGATTCACGTCCGCATAACTGTACCATCACAAGACAAGGCCATTTATGTCAACAGAAAGCGGAATAATAGCATCAACACTTAGACTGTTTTCAATGCCGACTGTATGACTTTGGATGTCTTGGCAAAATGCCTTTTATTTAGGCCACCAAAAATGGACTCTGACCACAAAATATTAATTTGTTTTTTTGTTGCTGAAAAATATTAGCATCCATCGCTGCTTCCAGAGCTCTGGGCTTCTGAACGTAGCTTTGCTTTCATTTTGTTCATTTATTACTTACACTGTTATGGTAGCAACACACTGATGTTGCTCCTGTTACAAACAGCATCACCAAAATGACAACACTGCCAGGCAGACCCTCCTGGGGATAACCATGGATTTATAACATACAGCAGATCACCACAACACACACACACACAAACACACACACACAGACACATGCACTGCCTGCTTCACTCTTTTTGTATTATTTGCTGACTCTGCTCCGGTTGTGCACTTTTTTGTTTTGTTACGTGTTTTGTGTAGCAGTGGATTTCACTGACAACCTCAAACTCATCTTTGGTACTGTGAGTTTAATTTAAATGAGGAATAAAGATAAAAGGAATAAGAAGAGGAAATGGTTCCCCGTGGAAGTTAACGTGTCCCAGCTGCTATTGGGCAAGAGGCGGGGTTCACCCTGGACAGGCCTAAACTCTGTCACTGGACCATAACATTTAGAGGTCAGGGTTATCACCTCTGTCTGAATTAGAAACCTACACCCACAGCTGAGCCCCACCAGAGGAGGTGTCGTGGCACCCCATCCCAAACGACACGGGTGTGCTGTCCTGGAGTCCGTCCACACAGCAGATTCAAAGCCACTGTGACAACCAACAGGTTTCCCAGGACCGTCGAGTCAACACGACCTGCTCCGGGTGTGCATCTCACTGAGAGGAACTACACAAAGAACTGTTTGAAGGCAGCCCACACACACACACACACACACACACACACAATTTATGCCATAACATAAAAAGTGCAAGCTGTGAATGAAATTTCCTGTTCAAGGGCACAACAGCAGCTGCTACAGTGAGAAAAGAAGCTGCAACCTTTCACTGAATCAACACTTTTCCATACGGCTGTGAATCACCCAATAAAGACAAAGACGCACAACTACATGAATGATGTCACATACACACACACACACACATACCTCAAGTTTGTCTGGTGCGTTCTTTGTGTATGTCCACACAACGCAGCCTCAGCCACGAAGCCAAGAACAGAACATTAATTTTCCCCCGAACTTTCAGCGATGTCTTCCGTGGGTTCCCACAGAAGAATCGAAAGGTTTCCACAATCATTTTGTCAATAAAGTTAAATGAAAAACTGTGAGGCAGCAAGCAAAACTCTACGGATCTCCATAAAGTGTTCGACAGTCATGTGTTCTTTGAAATGTTATTTTAGAATTTTATTGTGGTTTAAGCTGATGTTCTTCTCCATGTTTCAAACTGAGTGTTTCAGCAAAGACCATTTTTCCACTGAAATGAACAAAAAATTATGACCACGGCCTAAATTCATCTTGCAATGTTGAAAATAAACTTTACCTGTACTCATGTTACATATATTAATGGCCTACACTGCCCAGTCTTAGTGCATAACTAGTAGAATAAGGACGTGTCCTACAGCGATGTCCAACAAGGCAAAGCAGATCTGATAGACAGCAGCATTCAGGCACATCAATTAAATTACATTTTATTCAGTTAAATTTCAAATTAAATAACCAAATTCTTAGTTAATATCAAAAAACGTTATGGTCTATTTCTATCTGAATAATGACTATAAGAGCTGCTTGCTGTGACATGATCAAAGAAGCTTTCTGGCCTCCAGTCTGTAACGTCACACAGTCAGTGTGTGACTACAAACCAGGCCACGACACAACGACCAGACATGGACAACAGACCAAGATGTGATTGTGTGTTTGTTGGGGGGGGGGGCGTCCCTGTGGGAGACGGGCAGATGGGGATGGAAATGAGTCGGCAGTGAGCTGGTGCTAATCTCCTCCTACAGCTGATCCAGGGACAAACAGACACACGCAACTGCAAATTGTACACAGGACCCACACGTAATCGTACACACTCCCTGCACGCCGAGCACGCCTTCACAACGTAAACCATCCCACACGTGTTCAAAGCACATTTTGGCTCCGCAAGCTGAAAAAGTAAAACACTTCTCAGTGCATCTTTAATCATGAAAACTCGTGTGTGTGTGTCTAGCTGCCTTCGTCAGACAGCCATCTGTCCCGTGGGAGTCGCTCAGCAGCATGCCATTGGCTGACAGCCTTTAAAGAGAGGTGAGGTGGGTTGGCCCTTTAAATGGGGAGTGAAAGGTCACGTACCGCCGCCTGCTTTTCCAAACATGGGTGCACACCCGTGTGTGTGGGGGGGTCCAGAGGCTCACACCGCCACTACGGGGCTGACACAGCACAAAGTAACGCCCCCCCCCAATCCAACTCCACAGCACCTCATCCACCACCAAATACCCCCAACAGCCCACGTTACACAGGAAGTGTGTAACGTGTGTAACGTGTGTGTGACATGGACTGTTACACATTTAACACTTAGTGTTAAATCTGTCTATGTGCATTCTTTTAAGTGTTAAATGAACTCAGAATGTTAAATCTAACACTAGTGTCTGTATGTCCACTTTTAAGTGTTAAATTAACTGTGTTCAATCTGTCATTAGAAAAGAGTCTATATGTCACATTAACACCACTAGAAGTGTTAAGTTTTAAAAATCTGATCATGTAATCTGGCAAATTCTTACAGGGTAAATAAAGCACTGAAGTGGTGTCATGTACTTGAAATTAACAACAAAATCTTTGCCATAAAACTCTAAAACCTTGTTTCATGGGCACAATTATTAACTAAATCACAAAAATTATGGCTCCCAAATCATTTGAATATTTGTCTGCTGGGAACAAGTTCAATATGTTTAAATTTATTTGTTTGTTGGCTTTTTTTAAAAAAAACACTATGAAATTGAATTTGAGGTCTGCACTTTCTCAAAGATTTTATCATTTCTGTTGAGTGGATCCTTGTCATTTGATTGGTGGCTTGTAGGTCACGTGACGTGACCTACAAGCCATTTGCCGTTGTGTTTCATTTACTGTGCAATACTTATTTTTAGCGTGCAATTTTGGTGCTGTATGAAATGTGCTATTGCACACCCCCACCACCGCGCATGCTCACACTACCAGGGGCGGTGTTTAGCTAAACATGGCGGACTTTGTTTTGCTGGCGGATGACAATTTGAAGGAGCTAACTGACGCTGCTAATTCTGCTAACACAAAAAAACAAATCCACGATGCCGTAAACCGTCTGGAGGCATGAAGAGCTGTTAGGATGAAAAGCCGGACAAATTTCTGATGTCATTTTTCGCTGGACTGATGAAGAACACAAAGCCTTTTTTTTTTTTGGAAGTACACGAAGTCAATGCACAGCATCACGGACTACATCATCAGAATTATTTATCAACTATATAACTGTTTTTCCAAGTTGACTGAGAACAATTTTGGACTCCTATTTAAAGTTTGTGTTGGACTGTTGACGTCAAAGCATCAGTGGCGCACACCAAAATGTAAGTCTCTTTTCTGTTGTTTAGAAATTAATAAAATATCTCCCTCTCTAACAAAAGCCAATACACCTACGAATCTTTGATCAATGTGCTGGACCAATGTTACTTTATTTCCATCCCGTATGAAGAATGCAAAAAGAGAAGGTGTGCTATGAACTACACGGTGCCAGACCCTCTTGGCCTGTTTGATGGCCACGCCGGGCCATGTATCTGAAACAAAAAAGATGGTTTTTGTGTTTCCTTGATTTTTTTTTCATCACATTGCATACAGTGAAACTGTGAATTCCTGAGAGATCAGAGTAAAATGAAAATGTAGTGATACCTCATTGATATAGTCCAGGGGTGGCCAAGTTCAGTCCTCGAGAGCCACATTCCTGACACTCTTAGTTGTCTCCCTGCTCCAACACACCTGAATCCAATGAAAGACTCATTAGCAGACTTTTAATGAGCCTTTCATTGGATTCAGGTGTGTTGGAGCAGGGAGACAACTAAGAGTGTCAGGAATGTGGCTCTTGAGGACCAAACTTGGCCACCCCTGGTATAGTCTGTTCCGGTTTCCATGTTGCTTACGCAGCGGTAAGTGCCTCGTATTTCAGACCCTTCCCCGTCACGCAAATGCTTGTTGTTCCCCCCCACCAAGCAACCAGGCAGCCGTTTTGCTGTTCTGGTCAGGGCTGCAAATTTATCCTTGTTCCCACACCACTCCCGGATGTGTTTCCTATTGACGAAGAAAACCAAGCAGCAGGGTGCGTCCCCTTTTCTTCCCCTTTTTTCACAACTTTTAGCTTGAATGCTGCCAAGTACCAACATTTGCATGAAGCTATTTTATGTAATTGTGTAGCAGCTACTGCATGCAGAAAAACAGCATTCGCTGCTTCTCTTGAATGCAGTACATATGTCCGTACGTACTGTAAGGCCGTACTGTGTACAGCATGCATGCATGCACACGCACGCAAACGATTGCCAATAAGTTTCACACTCCAGGAGTGTTTATTAGAGTAAACATGGTAAGTAAAATTATATTTTGTTTAACACATAAGAATTCGAATTACAATCTGCACAGCCTGATGTGAGTCCCCGAGTTATGACACCTCCGGTGGCAGGATTCTGCCTAAAATTCCCAAAATAAGTTTAATGAAACATGTTAGTGTTAATGTTGTTGGTGATCTTAAATCAGACCTGCATCAAGGAGTCAATTATTAGTTTGTGTAATGTTGCGAAATAGGCTGTTTGTTATCATTTTGTATTAAATTTGTCCTCCTTTGCTTTAAGTAACAGCTGGAGCCCCGGTGGCTTGTGGGTCCCATTAGTGACTGTGCGTTCCTGCACACTGGCCTGGATCCCTGGAGCTGATGGCTTATTAAGCTTCAGAGATAAGCTCCAATGAATGCTGCTTGCCAAGATGTTTGTTTTTCTCAAGATGGGAATCGTTTTTTTTAACGCCTACAAGGTCTTCTATTTACCTTTAATGAATATTATAGCAATAGCAATAAATGTTATGGCCACATGACAGTCTAAAGTCTACAGATGACACATACTGTAATGTATGTCTCATTTTCATGTCACAAATAATACCAATAAAAACAATAAAACAACAGGTAGCTCAGTGAGATAGGAGTTGGACCTGGGGTTGATTCCAGGTTGTTAATGTTGTTAATTGCAAGGATAGAACGCACCGGCTGGCGACCACTAACAAACACTCTTCACGTTCCTGATGTCAACCCGTATTTCTACTTTTACTCATATCATATTTTTAGCAAGTGATGTACTTTTTACTTCAGTGCATTTGCCATACGGCTTTGTTATGGCCACTCTGTTCAGAAATCTCAGGGAGACAGACAGCGTGCAGTGCAGCTGCTTCACAGTGCACCGTTAAACCGAACTCTCCATTTTAATACAATAATAATTAAGTTAGTGTAACTCAAACTTTGAAAAAAGTTATAGTCACTCATTTCCATTAATTAAACTAACTCAAAAATGAATTGTTGTCATAACAACTCAGTTCCTTTAAGTGCATTTAAAATTTTGGGGCATTTAAGTGTTGGTGAAGTATTTCCAGTGCATTCCATTCACTCATTTTAATTGAGTTTATGTAACGGGGCCAGGCGGTGTCGCTGTGCAGATGTAGTTAGTAAACCTCACTCCCAACAGCTCAAAAGAATTCTCTGGTCACGAGACCAGAGCCCTGGGTTTTAGCCTTCTGGTTAGAGAGTCCAACTTCCATGCCGGAGATCGTGAGTTCGCGTCCTGAGGGGAGCGAATGGGCGGAGTCATAACAACACAACGCAGAGTCAACAAGTAAATTAAGGAATGTAACAAAAAATGCAATGCAAATGTTTTAGGCAGAAATTTATTGAATATTGATAAACATAAACTAGATTTACATAAGTTTAATTAACTAAAACTTTAACAATTCAATTTTTGAAAATTATTTAAGTTGGCAAACTCAAATGGTTTAAGGCAATCGGTTTCCTCAAATGGTTTGAGTTCAACTAACTCATGGAGTTTTACAGTGTGTGAAGAAATGGAAAAACACCATTTTTTTGTACGATATGTGACACACCACAAACAACTTAAAATCATTTCCAACTATTTTCATGTGTTGTGGTGCACCGTGTTGTAGTGAGTGCACCACACTACGCTTTGGGTGCATCCAGTTGAACCCAAAGCGCATGATGAAAACCGCTGTGTCATGCCATTTTGTCAGCAGTTTTAAGAGTGTCAAAACAATGGTGCAATGAAGTTTTGCCATCATCACAAGGCATTTAATTACTCTGATAAACACAGAGTGCATTCGTGCAGCACAACCCATGTGCACCTGCATCGTAAGACATTTATGTGCATGTCACTGCGATGCAGGTGCACATGGGTTGTGTACCTGCATCGCAATGACATGCACATAAATGTCTTACCTTTTCCTCTGCTCAAGTGGTAATAGTCCAAAGCACTAAGAGTTGCACAGGCAAACACGGGCACCAACGTGCCAATATAGCATCACTGGCATCATCTACTTTTAAAGTGAGGCTGAATGTCCATCTCAGGAGACCCGCCTGGCTGTCTGCCAGTTATGGTGGCATGTTGAACTACAAGTCCAAAAGTGACCATTTCAAGCATGCTCGAACTCTGTTGCCACATTTGTGATGTGTATCTGATGTGTACACACACACCAAGAGCTGTGGACAGAAACGTGCACTGACGAGTGTGATCACAGGATGACTCCTACATTTTTAAGTTATGGTTGAGATTGCGCATTCCAGAGCCATAATTTTTTTTTAAAGCAATTAAGCTCTTTCGGTAACATCTTAAATGGTTCATGGAGAATTTAACTGTAGCTGAGGAGGAGGCAGTTAAAATGTTACAAAGGCAAACACATGCAAATTGGCCGGCGCGCACCCCATCAAGAGGCAACAAAATTAGAATTGAACAACTGACATTCTGCTTTTTAGTTGCTTTCATTCCTTGTGCACAATCAGGCAAAAACAGGAAACTCGTCTTTTGTTAGACTGACATTAAAAGGCTTTTAAATAAACAGCTGCTGGCAGGGACACACGCTGCACAGAAAGGAATCGGTAAACCTAATTCATTTTGCCGGCTGCTTCACGAGCAGCCCTTTATCCAGGATTTCCCAGACAACACCAGTTCAGCTGTGATGTTGCGCCACCGTCACCGTCTGTGTCACGGACGTGTCACAGTGCTTCCCTGGGTGGAGTTTTATGGGAAGCACAGCTGAGACTAACATTAAATTGCACACAAAAACCTGCTCGGCACATTTTACTCAGACGGACACATTTGTTTGTTAAATCTTTAGGAAACCAACCTGGCAACAAGGTGACTGTCGGTGCTTCCATTTTCTAGAATAGCAAAATGTAGTTTTTGTAACTATTTTGTGACAGAGAAGGAGGGGAAGCAGGGGTTGAAATACATTTTTTAACCTACTCGCACTGGTGCTAGTAACAAAAAAATCACTTGCACCAAAAAAGTTACTTGCACAACCAACTCAAAGCAGGTCCGGTGTGGTTATGACAGAGTTTGAGGGAAGAGCAGTAGCAGCGGCAGCAGCGGCAGACAGTTTTTTTTTTAACGTGCGCGCGAACGAATCGTCACAGCAACTCGCTCCGTGTGTGAGAGTCATAAAACGCAGAGAAGATGAAGACAACACACTGGAAATTGTGTTTTTCCTTATTTATTCCTTTACTGGTTCATTCTACTGGTGATTATAGTTGATAAAACTTGGATAAAGTTACTTGCACCAGTGCTAGTGCAGTATAAAAGTATGTGCACAAACTAGCACATGCACGTACTATATCGAGCCCTGGGAAGTGGGGGTGGGGAGAAGAGTGAGAGCTTTTAAAAGCTTCTTAAGTCAAACTATTAATTAACAACCCTTTTATTGGTAAATCATCAAGCAAAACAACTGCAATCCAAATTATGAAAAACTTTTGTTTTTGTGAGTTAATGAGTACAAATACATACTTTTTTAGGAATTAACATTTTATTTACCAGTATTATGTCTTAAAACAAAATGCAAAATTCTATCTGTCATAAATTACATACGGATGGGCATGACGTCACTGTCAGGATCCCCAAATTCTCCTGAAAAGCCTCATTTTAGCATTTAGTTTTTAAACACTTCAGACCATTTACTTTACTATCAGTCCAGATTCCCTCCAGCCCTGTACTCTCTAAGGCTGCTGTCACAGTGGCGGCGTCACATTTGGTAGTTTGGTGCTGCCTGTGGACTGTGGACAGCGGTCCACGCTCGCTCAAGCTGCATAGTCCTTCAGCAGCAGTCTGACCAGCGTGGAACAGGTCAGGCTGCACAAATCATTACAGCAGCTTAACTTAATTGGAGGCTTCCTCCTAATTTTTGAAAAATTACAAATAATTCAAAGTTCATGGGAAACATTTCCATCGGTTATGACTTCGCAAAGACGGGTGACACGAGAACGAAGCAGCCACTCTGACACGCAGCGAGCAGCTGCTGTCCCGTCGGTCAGCTGCAGGCGGGCCTGACCATCGTGCTGCCGTGCATAAGAAACAGGACATGGGCCTGTATCCCCTCGGGGAGGTCACTTCCTCTGAGCCACCCCACCTCCCTCCTGAAACAAGCGGCCCTTTCAGCTGGAGGCCAAATATCCTGAGCAGCAGCAGCAGGGGATTCTGGAGCGAGTGGGGGAGGACGTGGAAGTAAAGGGGGAAGCGTAGCAGGACCGAGGCTGCATATTTTTCTTCTTTTCAGACCTGCGAGCTGGAACACTGCAGGCATCACCGAGCTCTAACTTTCAAACGCAAGCATCATGTTTGAGGGAACGTTCCTCCACGGCTCTCTTCAGACCAACAGGAAAACTTTCTTTCCTCCCAGAAAAAAACAAAAAAAACAAAACTGATCAGTCTGATCAATAGTTTGACAGCTGGTTAATTGTGTTGGTTCAACTTGTTTTAACTCCTGTGCCCCTAATGACAGACTGCATAAAACTACTTGGTTAAACTCTGGTTCGACCTGTTTTAGAGTAGCTGATGAAGATAATCATGAGCTGCGGCCCTGAACACTGTGGAATATTTGTTGGCTCTGCTAATTACATATATTATACATCACGTTTCAGGTTTCCATCCAGCTGCCTCCACAGCTCGGCCCTGCATACAGAACGCTTTGTCAGGTTCACTTCAGGCAAACTCTTCTAGCTTTAAACACTTCTTGTTTTTTTCTGCACAGAGAAATGAGATTTGGTTACCTCAGTCAAATTTTGCGCTGCCTAGGTCTCAGTCTCAGCGTGAACACAGCGCAAAGGTTCGGCAAAAATATTTTGCTGACATTCGCTCGGCCACGCACAAATAATTCATAGTCTTCCTTGTTGTGTCATGGCTTTAACACTGACAGGCACACGTGCACATTCATGTGATCAGCATATGCGTTGGCAGAAATAAATACGTCAGTTCCCTCGATACATTTTTTCTCTATGCATGACGCTCTGTATCTGACAGAGCGTCATACGTTAACACCACCTCTCCGCAGAAAAAAACAACAAATATAAAAACAAGACAGATTTTACACACCTGTACACAGTACATTTTGCAGAGTAAGATATACTTTTATAGAGTGAAATCAGCTCTACTGTCTTGTCAAATCAAGTGTTTCTACTCCAGTAAGAGTCGATTGTACACTGTGATAGAGTTGATTTAGCACTGTGTTAGAGTATATTTAAGTCTGTTTTGGACCGGGACCAAATGTTATCCTAACAGAGTAAATTTTACTCTGCAAAATTCACTGTGCAGCCAGTGATGGCGGTAATGTGTCAGTAATGTGTTACTCTAGTCTGACAGCTTTTTTCAGTAACGAGTAATCTAATGCATTAATATTTCCAAATCAGTAATCAGATTAATGCTGAGTTTACACATAATGACAGCACATCACGAATGCCACGAAGTATACGTTCTTAGCCGCTGATCACAAATGTGATTATTTAGGGCAGAGGCATCAGGTGTCCTCAGGAACTGCTGCAACCTGTTACCATGCGTTACAATTAATGTTGCTGGAGAATTATCAGGAACCATTACGCACAGTCAAGAATAATGTTCTGCATTGTTGGGATCTATCGCATGTAACAGCGCATCGTTAAGTTCTGTCACATTGTGAATGAGGTGAATTGTCTCCACACACACACCCATATTCATCCAACCGTCAGTTGCCGAACAATTCAGATCGCTCCAGTTTGTTCCTCAAAATCCACAGCAGAAGAACTTTGTGACTGCATGCTTAGTTGGGCTCTGTGCCATGGAGTGGCGCAGAGAGGAGACAGAGAGGGCCAGATGTGTGGCTGCACATGGCTCTTGTCTCACTCATTTTCCCAAACATCAGGCACATGCAGCAGGTGGAACACCTGCAGGAGCGCACTGAGGAGCATTGGAACAAACTTTTAGCTGACTTGGCCTCACTGTCCTTCAGCATACTGAAGCAATGAAACTGAATGCGGTGCAGCAGGGTTTAATTGTGCGCACACCAGAGAAGAATGCTGTCACGCTCTATTAAGGATCAACACTAATCAAGACGAATCAACACACTCAGTTGTGACCTCCACTACATGAGGCGAAATGAGGGTGGTGTGTGACATTCGTGAAAGATTTTTTGAAAGCCAAAAACATGCTCCATGAAAATCATGAAAATCATGAATATCACGTGCCAACACGCACTATTAAGAAACCTATTCAGATGCGTTAAGTCACATTAAGAATGTCAGGAATGTGCCAAGAATGACGCAAATATGACAATCGTAACACGTCTTGCCTATGTGTAAACACACCTTAAAGTTATTTCTCCAGGTCACTGTGCGTTACTATTATTTCTGGATCTTTATACAGTATAAATCAGGGATGCCAATGGCAGAGGTGGTGTGGGTTGATCATAGCATTAAAACTGGCCTGTGGGCAGTGGGAGGTTGGGAATTCAGCTGAACTGCCCACTTCGCCCACTTTACATTTGATGCTGCGACCTGTTCATGATCTGTTTTGTGCAGCAGCTCCGAGTTGAAAAACAGTTGTCGTCTCTCAAAGCACAGTGATGGCAGCATACCTACACTGAGCTTTACAAAGACATTTTTATACTTTTTTTCCCTTTAAAACTCTGTGCCGCTCTGTGAGGGTCCTCACTAAAAACAGCTAAGATGTGTTATCAACAAATAACAAAGCTTTTTTTCCACCCAAATGCACCTAAAGTCTCTCGCTGAGGACAACATGATGTAAAAGAATGCAGATAAAACTTTTTTACCTGTCAATCTGGTCGTGCTTTCTGCATAAATACATGTAATCCATTCTTCCTGTTCAGGTGGCAAACCAGGAGTGAATCCAGATGGAAAGGGATCACGGGGCGGGAGGGGAGGGATACAGCCCCCATCACCACCTTAGATTAAAAGGTCCACTGTTGAAGGCATTTTTTCATACTACTACTGCTTAAAATAATAACAATAGGGCTGAAACGATTAGTCGAGTAATTCGAATAATTCGATTACAAAAAATGTTTGAGGCAAATTCTGTGCCTCGAAGCTTTGTTTAATGTTGTAGTACATATGCCATGCCTGTGTGTGGCGCTGTAATGTCCCCAGAAAAACAAAAAGAAGAAGACTACAGCAAGCGCTAATCAAATTAGCACAAAAGCTACAGCTTTCCAATGCAACAAACAGAGAGAACTAAAGCCTTTAGGAAAAAGACAGTCCACGCTAATCATCTGAAATAGCTTACTGTGTATTTAAAGCAAAGCAGTGTGTTTGTTTTTTTTTTTTAAAACACAGTTTCGTCCGCTGGCCGCTCTACACGCAGTGGCTGGCTGCTGCCTCTCTCTCTCCGGTGTGAGCGGCTCAGCACTGCCCTCACACAGCTCCGTCCTGGCCACAGACAGTCTCTGGAAGAAGTCCACTCTTTCTTCTGTGTTTTGCTTAGACTCACAATGAGTGTTTCGCTTTTTAATTTTTGCTTTTGTAGGCAACACACGGCACTTCACAAACACGGGAAATGGAAATGTTAGAAAGAATTTAATGGTTACATTTATAAACAATGTAGGTTAGAAAGTGTATGTTTTACTGTTACAGTGCTGTCAACACAGTTACAGTTGTATGTAAAGGTTTGGGCACCCCTGATGATTTCCATGATTTTCCTTTATAAATCATTGGTTGTTTGGATCAGCAATTTCAGTTAAATATATCACATAGCAGACAAACACAGTGATATTTGAGAAGTGAAATGAAGTTTATAGGATTTACAGAAAGTGTGCAATAATTCTTTAAACAAAATTAGGCAGGCGCATAAATTTGGGCACCCCAACAGAAAAAATACATCAATATTTAGTAGATCCTCCTTTTGCAGAAATAAACACTTCCTATAGATTCCAATGAGAGTCTGGATTCTGGTTGAAGGTATTTTGGACCATTCTTTACAAAACACCTCCAGTTCATTACTGTGACTGCAGTCTTCCACCTCCTTACTATGTTCCTCACAGTGGAAACTGACAGCTGAAATCTCTGAGATAGCTTTTTGTATGCTTTCCCTAAACCATGATGTTGAACAGTCTTTGTTTTCAGGTCATTTGAGAGTTGTTTGGAGGCTCCCATGTTGCCACTCACGAGAAGAGATAAAAAGAGGGGAAACATTTGTAAATGGCCACCTCAAATACCCTTTCTCATCATTGGATTCACGTGTGTAAGGAGTTCAAGGGTCAATGAGCTTACCAAACCAATTTTGTGTTCCAATAATTATAAGAGACTAGCTATGCACCGATCCACATTTCTCACTTCCGATCCCGATACCTGAATTTAGATATCTGCCAATACAAATACTATTCTGATACCAGAGCTGTGTTTGTTTTAATATGATTATCATTATTGTTGATTTTATATGAGGACATTTTGTATCCCCAGTTATATAGCTTCATGATGAAGTGGTATAGATTAGAGAAGTGTTTTTCTGCAGTTTATTTGGTAAAATAAAAGTTTTCATATGAGCAATCGTTACGTTAGTGAAAGGCACACATCGGCCGATATTATCAGCCAATTGATATATCAGTCAGCCTCAAATTGGGAAGTGAGGCCCATTTAGTTTATACCTAAAGCATGATCTTTACAGAAAGGTTACTTGGGGTTGACTTCTCAAACATGATGTCATGACATCTCAATCAGAGTTAAAGTGTTTCTTTGAAAAGAGCTGAAATTTAAACATCAATACCATGTGGGGAAAAAAAGGTTCTCTTTCATTGTCAGAGTTGAATGGATTCTCCTCTCACTGAGGGAGTTTGAGACCTGGAAAATAAGGCTAGACTGCTGGCTACATGTCGCGTGCTGCCTGCCTCTAATGAATGAACATTCATTAGAGGTAAACAACATTCAATAAATATTCCACAGCGTCAACAAGAAAAACGTGGGTCGTTTTCCCAAAGGGAACAGAAATTGAGCGTGAGCACCGTTCTTGGCATTTTACTGATGTAAAGCTGGTGGTTTGAATCCAGGCATGAGTCAGACGTGGAGTGGCTGAAACACGCCCACGCCTGTTCGCCTTCTCATATCACCACTGAGCAGAGAGCCGGTGCAGTAAAATCACATCATCTTAAAGTCAGCAGCCACAATCCTTATCTAAACATCCCGACTCTGACGGCGACCGCCACCCTCACGTGTGCCAGCAAGAACCCAGAAGAGTCCCATCAACCAAAGTGTTTCCACGCCCAGCGTATAAACTCAGGACAACAGCTCAGTCACGCCCGGTGCATCGTCGCTAGCGATTACAGCCAGCACCGCGGCACTTATCACAGGAATGACCTTTTCCTGAAAACTCAAGATTGTGTTATGTTTTTAAATAAATGCAGACTTGTTGCAAGAAGTGAAAAGCTGCTGTTCCTGTGATTCAGTTATATGCATGTTTCAAAAGAGTGTCTGCAAGGAGGGAAGTGTGGCAATACCACTTCCTGTGTCTGTCTACACGCCGCGAGACTGCTGCTAACACATTTGTAACGTGCATATTAATATTCTCAGCCGCCCGATTCCTCGCCGACAGCAGGCGTTGGCATTTTCTCATGTGCTCCAAAGAGAGCAGGCGTGATGCAGTCTAGCGCTTTGCCTCACATCATCCAAGAACATTTTCAAAGAGCGCTGGTGAAATGTGCTGACAAAGGGAAGCTCTGGTGCCATAAGTTTAGTAATATTCCTAAACTCCTTCCCAGCATGGATTCCCTCATTAGTGTTTCTTGGAACAGACTTGTTGAGGGGAAAAAGGAGAAGTTGAAATAAAAGGAGGCAGAGGTTCCAGTGAGACTTAAGACTCTGTGCCTTGTCCACACTTGTAAAAACAGAAGAGGGCCCTCCCAGTGGGGTTCCTTGAGGTGTGCCCGTTGCCCACTCACGTCAGGTCTGATGTAAAGTGTGTATTCAGCATGCATGGCAGGATGTAAACGCTGCTCGGGATTACAAGGATCACCCACACTCCTTTTCACCAAATTCCTCCAAACTTTCAAAGCAGTCCAAGCGGAGGACAGCGGGGAAGCTGCTTTTACACAACCTTTGCAACTGTTCCATGGAGATTATTGAAAGTCCAGTGCCACTCGCTCACTCCACATTAATCACTGTGTAGTAAATGGTAGATAAACGGGGGGGGGGGGTGGCTAGCCTGGGGTAGGAGGTGAATGTTTGGGGGGGGGAATGGGTCCAGTGTTTGCTGAATGCCTCCTTTTGTTTGGATCATATTATGTTTCCACCACAATACTTCTAAACCCTGCTTCATCAACTCCATTCATGTGTAACAGTTCATGCAAATGCCACGCTAGCCTTATTTCTTCCCATGGGACAGATGGGGGTGGGTTGACTGGTTTTTTTTTGGGGGGGGGGGGGGGGGGTGTCATCAAAACTGCTCACCAAAACACAGTTAATAATATCTGTGGAGAATCTCAGACATCCAGGTCATGGTATCCAAAGGCTGAGTCAGATCAACTGGACTTTAGTTCTTTGAAGAGCAAAACATCTTCAAGGAGCTAAATAAGACCAATATTGACCTGACTCACCCTACTTGAATGCATTTTACATCTGCATTTTACATCTGCTAACTAAAAGAGTTCTAAAAATAACCCGCGATAAGCAAAATCTGCCAAGTAGTCAGCGCTATTTTTTGCAATTATTATAGATGTTTTAAGGCTGTAAAACTCCTCACTACACACTTTATACACTTTTCTCAAACAGGCATTAACATTTTCTCACTTTTCTCTCCTGTGTAAACACTCTCTTTTTTCTTCTGGGCGAGAAGATTATAAACAGACACACGCAGAACTCTCCCTTCACTCACTGCCTCCGGAGGTACGGATGCGGGACCCACAAAGAATCCAAGTCCTCTCTCGGTGGCCACGGAGCTCTGCGGCTGCGGTCAACATCCGCATCAAAACACCGAGCGTCGTCTCTGGACCTGTTGCCAGATTTGGCGCAGCTCCGCACAGCAGACAGGAAGGCGGTGTGAGTGGCCCGCTGCGGCGTTTACCGAGCCCGCAGACTCAGTAAGCGCATCGGAGGCAGTGAGAGCAATCGCAGTGATGCCGACCGGTGCCGCGACCGACCCGCCTGATAAGGACGCAGAACACAATGCGCTGTAAAAAAAAAAAAGCATGCAAAATTGCACTAAAAAAAATCTGCGAAACTGCGAGGCCGCGAAAGGTGAACCACGTTATAGCGAGGGACCACTGTGTATATATATATATATATATATATGCACAACTACTACAGAGAGTAAGAAAACAAAAATTAAATAACGTCAACTAACATCAAATTAGAGCTTTCATCACTGCTCTGTTTATGTGCTTGACCCAGTTAAATTCTCAACAATATTATAACTAACCTAAAACAAAATCTGCTGTTTAACATGATGTGCTGGTAATTCAGCATTGCTGCTGATTTAGCATGGAAAGAAGCTCCGCGCTGCTGCTAACAGAGTCCCTTTTTAGTTGGGAGAAAAAAGATGCTGCTAACAGATGCTGCTTTATCGAGGAGGAAAACATGTAAGTTGCCACTTGCGGCTGCTTTAGTGAGGAGAAAAATTCTAAGTTGACGCTAACAGAGTCTGCTTTAGTGGGAAGAAAAACCCACAGTTGTCACTACCAGAATCCGATTTAATGGGAGAAAAACTCGAAGTTGACATTAACAGAGGGTGTTTTGTTGTATTACCAGCAGGAAGCCATGAAAACGTAGGATGCCATTAAATTTGAAGCTCAACCTCACAGACACTAATTTCAGAGTATCCGCAAACGTTTTTGTCCACAGAGAACCAGCCTTTTCGGAGCCCAAACATGGTACTTTTTGAAAACGGGTCCCGCAGTGGATAAATCTCAAAACACCACTTTTGCGTTTTCATGTGTACAACCAATACACAACATTTGTGAAACAATGATGTCATGGTCCCACCTCTCTAACCTCAGCCTTAACCCCCAGCGGCAAGACGTCACGCCTCTCTGTGTTGGGCATCTCAGGTACTGCGCCCGAAAAGCGTTCATTATATTATCGGCATATTTGTATTGACATGACTCCCAGTCAACATTCTCTTGTAGTTTAGTTGATTTATAATTCAGCAGAACATTGACTTCGTATGTGTATGTTCTATGTTCTACATCTTCTCTGTTTTCTTTGTGGGAGCATTCAGGCCACATTCGGGCCTGGCAAATATAGTGTTTTCCATGTAGATAAGGCCTTGGAGGAAGCCAAAGTGGAACACAGCAATGCTCATAGTATTTCTTCTGGTGTTTTCAATAATGTTCTAAGTACTTTCCTGCATACACACATGCTGAAATAGCATGAATACTGTTTGCAAGAGTGACACTGCAAATGACCAAGCATTACTGTAAGTAGTATTCATATTTGAAACAAGTACGTCACAAACCCTCCAGCATGTAGACCATTCCCTTGCAATGTCTTACAGTGCAGAAAAGTGGACATCTGGAAGTCATAGTATAAGTCAGAAATCACATGTGAAGCCCTTCATTTGCCCAAAATTGTGAGACACAGCTACAAATCTCACAGAGATAAACACACTAAACACTCAGTGGAAAATTGTGCTTTTTGGCAGCAATCCTGCTGCTCCTTTCTCACATGCACTCTGGGTAGTCAGGTCCGGACATTGTCCGGAGTTTCCCTTTCACATGAAGGAAGATTATCTATGGGTGGAAGTACTGGCTTTGCTTTCAGGAGGAGCGGGGTCTGTATACAGGAGCAAAAAGTATGCTGCAGAAATCACACTGGCTTCTTTCAACCTCAGCATTGTCCAATCTGTACCACAAACCTGATGTATCAGATGTTCTCAAATCAAGTTGCCTTACGTTAGGGCCCTGTCACACCTTAACGATTTAACCAGCGTATGCCAACTGTAGTAAAAACGCTGGCATACGCGGGCGTACGTCTAATAAATTATGTAGCTGTCACACCTTGACGATTTAGCCAGCGTAGGCCGATAGCCCTTTTTCCACCGAGTGGTTCGGGTGGGTACTGCACGGTATGATACATGTCACAACAGTTAAGTGTGGCTTGGTTTGCATTTCTACCACCAACAGAACCCTTTTGTTTGACAGGTGGAGCACTTAAATATTGATGAGCACATTATCGAAACGTGCACGTCTCTTCTCCACATGGAGGCAAAACAGAGTAATTTAATATTATTTTATTTTATTTTTGTCTCATTATTTTATCTTTTGTCTCTTCATTTTTTATGTCTGCTCATGGGATTTATTTTCATCATGTGCAGACTGTCGAAGAATCAGCTGATGCCTGTGATAAACACTGAACGTAAATGAATAAGCCGCTGTGATTCTTTCAACTTTTAAAATAAGTTAATTGTCTTGTTGTGGCGCAAAGAGCTGACATTCTCTGGTTCAGGGTGAGAAACACAGCTGCAGCAGAAAAACTACAGAGGGACTTCTTTAAAATGCTATGTTTCTTCAGCCACGACAAGGAATTAAAGTATTTTCAGACATCGTTTTCCAAAATCCGGATGCTTTATGTAGATACATTTTCATCAGGCTGTGATGATGAATCCGACATAAACAAACAGGTTACTCCGTGTGTGAATAGTTTTAATATTTGAAAGAGTCTGTTAACATGAGTACTGCAGCTTTCAGCCAATCAATGGACAGCATCAATTGTTGTATTTCAACTTATGAGTAACTTACAAGAAGGGTCAACAATCGCATAATGTACCGCATATGCACAACATATGAGTCATACGCGGGCATACATTAAAAATATTTTGCATGCCCAAAGTTTTTCAAGGTCCTCGACGTATTACGATGTATATCATCATGCTTCAACGTGCTCTTAACTTATACAAAACTTAACCATAACTTATTAGGCATATGCCAGCGTTTTTAATAAGGTGGGCATACGCTGGCTAAATTGTCAAGGTGTGACAGGGGTGTTAATGATATTTTCATTGGCCTCCTGGTGAAAATGTTCCTGCTTCACCCTCTGATGTTTGTATTCTTCCAGCTTCATGCCAGGCGATGACCTGCTCTGCTCACATATGATTCAGACATTTGCGATCTCACTCTGACTAACGTCAACAGCACTGTATGTGTGAAAGAGGTTTGAGTGAATCCGGCACTACAGAAACACACAGACACAAACAACAACCAGCCGTGCAGACAGACAAGCAGCGTCTCGCCCACAGCCGTGTGCATGTGCATGTTTGGAAGGCAACAGCTGAATATTCCTCCATGTTTTCACTTGGAACTTCTTCCATGATTCCTCCCTGATACCAGACAGAAGCACATGGAGAACAGAAACCAACCCTAAATTTGCCTTCATGTTTCCTTTGAGCTTTTGTCAGTAAATGAGGTTGTATTTGCAGTAGAGGCCAATAAAAGGCCACAGGAACATTTCACAGCCAAATAATGACTTTATTACCACCACAGGCATTCTGTTGTCATTGCCAGAGGAGGCCTCATTAGCAACAATTTGCCAGTGATAACCAAACACTCAGACACTCATTTACAGGAGGGACCAAATACACAAGTTCCAACAACACACAGTCAACAACTGGTACAATTCAGATTTTGGAAACACAAACATGACCAGAACTAGACCTCTGATTACCACCATCATTTTCACACTTCAGGATGATCTTTGGTTGACCACAGTTAAACTGACCATTTTGGTGAGAAGCCCTTGGAGCATCTCAAGGACACCCAGGATATATGTGCTGATCAATAGTATTGACAGATATGAGCCACTTACCAAAATAATGGTATGGCCGTTATTTTTGCCCATAAGAAAACTTTTATTTTACTGAGTAAATAATGCAAAAAAAACATATTGGCTGCTGGAAACAGTGTTATTACATAGCTTTTCCAGCAGACTGTGTACTTTTACGGCATTGTGTACAATGCTGTGGAGCATGGCTGGGACCCCCATCACCCCTTGGTCACAATTAGCTACAAGAGATAGAGGCAAAACAAGCTCTCCTGCTATTCATTTTCAGAGTGGGCATTTTACAGCCACAAGTGGCCACTGTGCCACTAGCTAGGCAGGGAGGGCAAAAACAGACAAGTCTGTTTTATGCTAATACTGACCTGTGTGACTGCCAATCTGAGCGAAGGCAGTGTGAGGCCAGCATTGGCTGGTTGTTGGTGATAGTTATTTGTAATAAAAGTTCATGTTTAAACTGAAAAACATCAGGCCTCAATTTCATTTCTGTGTCATAAGGGTCTGATAATGTTAGGAATCATTGCCATTTTTATGCATATATCAGTAGCTATAATCGTTATATGTAGCCTATCGGGCACCAAAAAGAAAATAAAAAGATAGCAAGGTCTGCCACAACCAGAGAAAGGAATCATTGAAAGAATCTGAGCATAGCCTACTTTTGCTTGAAGAATGTGAGGTCTGCAAGAACATAACCTGATATACATATGCTCTGTGACGTCATAAAGGGTCCACACTCACCCTGGACGACGACACTCTCCTCTTGTATTTGTTGACGAAGTCAAATTTCTCCTTGATCTCGTCCAGCAGCTGCTCCAGCCGGAACTTCTCCTCTTTGGCCGTGTAATCCTGGCTCAGGAGGATGTACGCCCTCCAGTTGGCCGAGTCAAAGCCCCAGTGACAAGTCCTGTTCTCCTGCGCCTTGTGGCTGTGCACCACAAATTTGTGGGTCGGGTACATGAGTCTGCAGTCCATGCACTGGATGCATGCTGCGCTGGGGCTGCTGTACAGCTCGGGGACAAACAAACCTTTGCACTTGCCGAAACACTCGTGGTAGACCTTGAAGCTGCGCTCGGTGAGCTCCAGCTCCAGCGGGCCTCCGCTCAGCTCCTTCTTGCACCGGGGCGGGTAGGCGCCTCCGTAGATCAGGGCGTTGCAGAGCCGCTCGGCGTCCGTCTTGGTGATGAGGCCGCAGGACGGCGCGGAGAAGGGCAGGATCCCCATGACTTTCAGGATCTCCAGCTGGTCGGCCGTGCACCGGGAGCAGTAGATGTGCAGCTCGTCGCACACGCAGTTGATCTGCTGCAGCGTGAAGTCCCGCAACACCGTGTTGAGGATCTGCGGCAGACACAGCCGCTTCTCCCCGCCGACCACGAAGCACGAGATGGTCTCGCCCTCCAGCAGCGTCTCGCACCTCTCGGTGGATCGGTCCGACGGGATGAAGAGCGGCCCGGGCATGACGGGCGGCGGCAGGTGCTGCAGCGCCGGCTCGGGCTCCGGCTCCTTCCCGTCCTTCTTGAAGAGGAGCTCATGTTGCCACCGGGCAGAGAACGCCGCCGGGCCGCCCAGAGAGCTCATAGAGCTGAGGTGAAACTGCTTCAGAGTTTGTTGCAGTCCCGGATGAGGCTGGAAGCTCTGCCGACTCACAGTCTCCATGTTTTTCCTGCAACTTTCCCAGCGAAATTCCCTCGTGTGGTCAAGCGGGAATCACGAGCACCGGTCCGGTCCTGACGTTGGGAAATCCACGGCGTCCCGAAAGTGAGCGGAGAAGAGAGCGGCTTCATGAAACATCCAGAAAAACAGCCCCGGACACTGCTGGGTCCCGATGCGGTCAGCAGAGAGAGAAGAGCGGCCGGGGGGAGCCTGCAGCCCGCAGACTGTCCATGTCGGAAAAGAAGAGAAAAGTCCCCACGCACACGAGTTCCCCGCGCCAAATTCCACGGACAAGCGGGCGAAAATAAAGGCGACAGCTCCTCGTCGACACAGCTACATTTAAAAATGACAAAAATAAAATAAAATAATCCTCATTCACGAGTGTTTCCGCTGTCGAGGACTGCAGCAAGTCCGAGTGAGATCAGAGTGTGTCTGCAACCCACAGACAGAGAGA